>NC_042494.1:119963052-119984750 GCF_005508785.2 Acyrthosiphon pisum
CGGTACTCGGTATTGATTTATTTACAAGCTAATAATACAGTAATGCAGTAATATATTATTTTACAGCATTATATGCGATTTTGTTATCGGAAAAAATTATTTTAACCTGCCGTATTACTAATAGAAAAATAACTTATTAATAGCAATATAAATATATAATAAAATATCCATTGCAATAGAGACTGTCTCCGTTCAGAATACAATGATATTTTATCATTGACTCGTACATTACACATATATTACAATTTACAGTGACCTATTAGGTAGGTACTCCATCACGAGGCACACCGACACTTAAGTACCTACTATTATTACAGTAGAGCAACTTTTTGAAAATTATCTATCTAATTTTAAGTTCTTAATCATATGTTTAGAACACCTTATAAAGTTAATAGTTATATCATAGAACAATATTGTTCTATGGTTATATTCCCATTATGTCTATTCGTCCGTTAGTTACCACTTACCAGTACATATAAAGTTACGATTGTTGATATCAAGGTATTAATTTATTGTCCGTAGTTACTAGTTACTGCAGTAGGTACAATGTATATCATTGTATATGTACATTGTACAGAATTATAATTTATTGCGTTTATTAAAAATTAAAATACGTTTAAAAACCGGGAACTTAGCACGCTAGCAGAGTGAGGAGTGAGCTTTCCTATCTTATTTTATTATAATACAAAATAGGTAGGTACGAGGTACTTATATAAGATATTAAACACCTAAATCGTTCACAAAAATAAAAATGTTGGGCCAATTGCCAATTTATTGGCTTACATGTAATCTTATATAACTAATTAAAAAATCAAGATCAAATTTAAAACTAAATTTTTACTAAGTACCTACCATGATCTTGCAAGAAACCAAGTAAGTACCTGAATAAACATATCTCTATAATATATTCTTAAAATGTTACGAGTTTAGTACCCCTAACATTCATCAGTAGTAATTACGCAAATGGAAAATTATAATGTATATCGAAAAATTATAATACGCATCTAAAATAACGAAGCAACCTGTTGGCTGTTATTACTTTATAGTTTATTTAAAATATGATATTCCAGATTCCTTGATCATCATTCTGGGGCCTGGGCTTACAATTGCATTACTTACCATTTACTTGTGTAGTTGTGTGTGTTAGGTAGGTATGTACAGTTTTCATCGGTGGATTATTATAAATTATAATACATCCATCATCGTGTTATCCAGTAAATCGACCATTAAAATAGCATACATGTTTAAACATTTGTACATTAGTATAATACGTATCACAATATACATTTATACTAGCTTATATAGTATGTATACAATATACATACTAAGCTGCCAGTTATTTGTATACGAAATTTACATTTCAAGACGCTTATCGCATATTTTGCAACCTTGGTACGGGATGTCGGGATAATAGATATATTTAGAGAAAAAAAATTGATCTACACTCGATAAAATATATTGCGCAGGCACAATAGGATAATATACTTATTGTAACTTTTCTGTATCGAAAAAAACGTATAAGTTGTAGTGCATTATTAGAGACTAAAAATTAAAATCCGTGTGCAATAACAAATCAAATCAAATATATTATATTATATATTTATGTATACAATAATATACGATAATATACCTACTGGCTACTACAGTCTACAGAAAAAGAAAACAGAAGCGAGAAGCATGTACTTCACGTCTTCTCTAACTGACTGGTACCTACTGCATATACTTAGTGTTTTTTTTATATTTACGATAGAGAAAGTTATAATTACTTATAATGTTATAACTTATAAGTTATAAATTGAAATCAACAATTTTCATCAACATTTGTGTGTCAAAAATTATTATTTTCCAATAATAATTAATACTGACCTTCGTATTAACTATTAGCTACTTATTGCCCCTATTATAGTATTACGGCCTATATGTTGGACTCACAGAATGTTGCCGAAGTTTATTTATTACCTGTGTCGATTTCTTAGATTGTGACGAGTGCAATAATAATAATAAATAATATGTGGCGAAATTTACGAGAATCTTATACGTACTTGCGTTGTACACTTGTGCAACCACAATCTTCGTCACCAATAATAAAATACCATGGATATCCTCCGGAGATTGGAAACCCGGCTATACGCCTATACCATCATGATTTATGACATTATGTTAAGGGGATTCGATACCGTGATTTTCTGTTTTCGTCTAACACACGTGTGACATAGTATTTTAGACGTGTTTTTTTGCCAAACATGCCAATTGATCTAATGAAGCGATAAGAATTCTGAAAACAGATTTGAATTCGTTATCAAGTCTACTTGAAATCGACTTTCTCACATTTTTGATATGATCTCCAAAATTCCAGAAAAAGTCATATAAAAAAAGGTGGGTAAGTGGATTTCGCTCTTCTGTACAGTACGTTACAAGTGGGTCACTGTATAATGGATGGTATTAAATTTGAATTCAATGATATAATATCATTGTATAAGAAAACGATTCTGAGCGAAGACGGTATGTTAGTCTAGGTATAAGACATAATATTATATTAGTACCTAAAATAAATTCCAAATTAATCATATCATAATATTTATTAGGTACTTATAACGCGTTATACATCAACAAAAAACCATGGTACTATCATAGATATATAATAGTATACTTTAGAAGTTTCAAGTACCCACGAATAATATTATACAATCACAACAAAATAACTAAAATAGTTATCCTAGGTTTTTAATATGTAATTTCGTCCAAATTTGTACTTAAAATGACTATAAAAATAAACTGCGTAAATGTATTTTTTAGATTTTTTGGTAACAGAATTAATTACTTACGTGGAATCTTGTTTTAAATTTTCAATTCTTAGATACAAAAATTGAACATTTTATAAATTTTTAACTACAAAATAATTTTTCAAATTAAAATTTGATAAATTTTGTCAAAATTTGATCTTTAAATGCTTATAAAAAAAAATTGTGCCTATGTATTTTTAATATTTTTCAACTGATATTGTAACAATATATCAGGAGCTTTGTATTAAATTTATACACTTTTTGGCCCAACAGATAAAACTTTATTGATATTTATAGAAAAAAAAAACTAAAAAAATTGAAAACTTACAATGTCCGTAAACAGCTCAAAAAGAGTCAAATTATTTTAAACATTTTATCGTATATATAAAATGCTATATAAACATTCAGTGAAATTTTCAAGTTTTTTAATTACAACAAAATAAGAAAATCGTTACGTAAGAAATCGAGTGAATATCAAATGTTGTAAAAATATGAATTTCAAACGCCCATAAAAATTTAATTTGAGTTTCTTATAGACATTTTTTTTTTTGATAAATGTAGATTATCCTATAAGGAATCTTGTATTACATTTTAAAATCTTAGATTTAAAAAGAAAAATTTTTATGAATTTATAACTCGAAATAATTTGCAAATTTTCGTGATTTTTCCATATTTTGTCATTTTTTGAACTTTAAATGCTTAAAAAAAAAACTGTGACTAACGATTTTTAATATTTTTCATCTACCTTTGAAACAATATACTAAGAGCCTCCTATTAAATTTTCAAGCTTTTTTATGCAACAAATAAAATTTTATTGATATTTTTAGAAAAAAAACTAAAAAAAAATGGAAAATAAAAATGTCCGTAAAGAGGTCAAAATACATCAAAATATTTTGAAAATGTTATGGTGTATAGAAGATGCTAAGATAAACATTCAGTCAAAATTTCATGTATCTACGGTAATTTTATTTTAAAGTTACACCAAAAACCAAATTCAATTTTGTGAAAATCGATTTGCGTAAAATTCCCGTTTTCTTAATTTTTCTTTTGTTTTTCCCGGCGCTTTTGAAAACCACTGGGAAATCTCTATTATATTTTGACCTCCTCAATGCACCAACGATATTCACTTTCCAATCGAACAAGATACTGAAGTTGAAAATCGAAGCATTATTTCGACTACTTATCGTGTACACAGACACAAAAAAAATAAAAAATAAAATAAAAAAACACACATCATTGTAAAATCAATACATTCATCGTTCCACTCAGAATCTAAAAGTGTAATTGAACATTTTTGTATTTCAATTTTTGGAGAAGCTAAAATCAAAAAATCAAAAATGTGGGAAAGTCAATTTCAAGTAGACTTGATGACAAATTCAAATTGGCATGTTTGGCAAAAAACACGTCTAAAATACTATGTCACGCGTGTGTTAGACGAAAACAGAAAATCACGGTATCGAATCCCCTTAAGTGTTAGTATCCGAACAAATGCGCATATAGGTTTAATCAGGTTAGAAATCATTTTTTGGAAAGTTCTTTGTATGAAATGTTGAAATCAATTCACCTACTTACTGCATAAAAAAAAGTTCTTGACGTGGATGAGGTCTATATAATCTGGCCATTGCTAATATATAGAGCAGGGGTGGCCACTATCCTTAACTTTGGGAGCCGCAAATTTATAAAGTTAATTGGAGGTGAGCCACATTTTAAAGCAATGTTTATAAAATTAAGATACATTTTAGATTCTGAGCGGAGCGAGGAAGCTATTGGTTTTACAATGGTGTTTATTTATTTATTTTTTTTTTATATCCTGTATACAAAACTTCTAGGTACCAGAAGGAGTGCTTCGATTTCAACAAATAATACCTTATATTTTAGAAAATTGGATCAAGATAGTACTTTAGATAGGTAATTTTTCGATTTTATCAATAGTTATTTAATGCCACGGAAAAAACGACGGAAAAATTACGAAGAAACGCTAAAAATGGGATTTTAATTTCTAATGCTTTGTTTATCACCATATAAACGAATAAAAAATTATAATATTATAATTTTAATTCAACTTACATGATATAATAAATAATGACAATATAAAATATCCAGACTGACAAAACGTCTCCGCTCAGAATTGTTTTTCTTATACAATTATACTATATCATTGAATTTAAGTCTAATACAATCCATTATACAATGACCCACTTGTAACCTACTGTACAGCAGAGTGACGTTCTCTTACCTGCTTTTTTTATTTTAAATCAAATGAAGGAATATTTATTTTTTAGACTACAAAAGACATTATTATTAATATTATTGTTGTTTTACTCATGAGAATTGCTTATCCGAGTGTTCATTTTTTCTGTAAGTTTTTTGAAATCTGGCTGATAATTTGTAAGTGCAGTTCAAGTTCACTTAAATGTTAATCATTTAGTTCAGATTGATGTTTAGACTTAATGAATTTTAGAGTAGAGTATAACGATTCACATACATAAGTACTAAGTAGTGCCAAAGATTGAAATAAGTCTTATAACACACTCTTTTGTTCGTTGATATTTTTCTTCTGGAACATTTTTCCAAAATTCTATGGTAAAAACGCCACTTCGTTTAAATTCTTTTAGTCCTTAATCCTCTTGCAGTTCTAGTAGCTCCAACTCTACAGGTGCTGTATCCTTTGTTATTGGTGATGAAACAGGACAGCTATCGCTCACAACATCAACAGTAAATGGATTTTCCAGGAATGAAAATGAAGGTTTAAGTGATTTCAAGTCATTAAATCTGTGATTGATTTCTTCAGCAAGGCCTGACATTTTACACGAGTATTCTTCAGCTTTCACCGGAATGTCGGGAAGACTTTCACTAATTTTCTTCAAACATTTGAAGTGAGCAAACTAACGCGGAAGCGCGATAACTGCAATCCTGTTGTTATCGTCGTCGACTCTGGCGCGGTAGAAACACACAGTGATTATTTTTGGGCTTTTGGCAATACGTATTGAAAGCTCCGTCACCGCCGCTGCCGTGCCAATCTATACCTAATAACTGCAATAAAAACCACTATCTTACGGTTCTAATGAAATTATATATTTATTAATTTTAGTTTAAGTTTGGTTCAAGAGCCGCTTGCGGCTCGACAGCCTCGTTGTGGCCACCCCTGCTATAGAGTATAGACCATAGAGGCTATACATGTGAACACGCCTGTTAAGATTATTATGACCCTTACAGAATGCGTGCAAGGCGCAATAATTATACAGGGTGATTTATAAAGCATTCTCACCCCCATTTTTTCGTTTAATAATGAAATCATTCAAATTTTGATTTTTGACATTTTTAAGTATATTAAAGACCATTTTTTCAAATTCTTGGATTTTTGTACCTACTAAATATATCTATACGGAGTATCTTGTGTCGGTACAATACTACAATCTGAGTTGTTTTTCAAATGAGAATCCACTTATAGCTCTTTTTAGTTTTCACTGTAAATTGAAAATATTTATGTACATAATTAAAAATTCAAACATGCAGTTTCTCAGTTATTATAATGTTTATATTAAGGATAATAGTCCTTCAGGGTTGCGGTGCCAGTTTCTTAAATTTTCCGCAATTCTATAAAATTTTATATTTTAGTTGCGAATTGCGACCTTAATTATAATATTTTTCAACTTATTACCCGATACCTATTTAGAGGGGGGAGGGGGGTTGAAAGAGTGTATTATACCGAAAAAAATGACTTCACGGGATTAATTCTCAAGCCTTGTTGAATTGTCAGTTGTTGATAACTATTTTTTTTTATCTAAAAGAAGATTTTTTACAGACTACATCGAACTTCGGTTTTTTATTTTAGGTAGGTATTTAAAATAATGGTAAAATATAATTTATAAAACAACACTTAAATTGTATTATTTTTGAAGACATATTATAAAATTTGAGATTAAAATATTGAAAAACGGAGTTCATTGTGGCCTGTAGAATGTTACGCTCTAATAAAAAAAAATTATTAAATTTGGTTCATTCTTCAGAACAGAGTCATTATTCCTGTAGAACGTATTTATTGTACAAAATTATACTGGCACCAGCCACCAGGCGCCTTAAAAGTGGTTTTACAAAAATATAAGACAGATGTAATATTGGAACTATGTAATATTTATTATACTTGGACCATTTTTACAAACTATCAATGTTGTTAAATTAATAATATTAATCATCATGTAATTGTTATACAAATGTTTTAGCCCTCAAATCCTCAAAACTCATTATGATAATGGGTTTGGCAGATACTAAGATGTACCCACTAATGATAATAGGTCCATAATGGACTCAAAGTTAAATAACTCAAAAACTAATATTCGAATTTTAAGTCCAATACACAAATTTTTCTGAAAAATAAATATCCATCACATACAATTTTGTAAACAGAAGTTTGGTTTAGCACAGGACACAACAAATTTTAAGAATTTAAAAAAAATGTTCATTGAGTACCTTTATTCAAAAGTTCCAACAATTATAATTTAAATAATTTCCAGAAAAAACGGGGAGTGAGCACTGAGCATGCTTGGTGAATCAATCTGTATAGAATATAATGTACCAGGTTGTACTGCCAGGATATTTTTTTGAGTTTCAACAACGGAGAGGGGTCGTGTATCGTACTATTTAATTTATAATATGCTATTATTGCGGTATATAGTTGTAAGTAACTAGGTACCAATATATTATATTATACATATATAGGTATGTTTACAGTATATCGAATATGGGGGTGCATTGCCATCTGCAGATCGAGGAAGCCGGCGACAGCCCTTGTAAAGGGAGGTTGTTGGGGAGGGGTGCATATACGTTCCGGATACCGCGATTTTTGGAGGGCACGCTCTTCGGGTTTTCCCGCGCTCGACGACGACGCCGACCAGACAGTGTTCTCCCGCGTGATATTATTCTCCTCTCCATGCACGTCCACCGCAAACGCGGTACATTACGCGGTTCTATGGCACAAACGCATAATAATAATAATAATAATAACAACAACAAGCAACGTTATCATCGTGGAACGTCGGCGCCTCTCTAGCCGCGCATGACTAGTGTCTGGTTCCCGCGTTTTCGGTCAGTGCGTATCACGTAATATCGTGATATTAATATACTATTGTATATATTTTGGACGGCGGCGCCCAGGCACAGCTGATTTGCCGCGTTAACGAGTGCGACAACCGTTGTTGAGCGGAAAGGAAAAGGAAGAGTGAGCGAGAGAGGAAAAGAAGAAAAAGACCACCGATTCGTTCTGCGAGCTGGAGGTCGGCGACGACGGCGGTATTTTCCGATTGTGACGCAGGCACGACAAACAGGTCATATACTCATATCCTCGCTGACGCATGCTAGATTAAAAGACCTTTGACAACGGCCACGTCTCGATCAACGCCATTATTTTAGCACGAGTGTGTCCCTGTGCCATTCGTCTCGTTTGCTGTGAGTATATACACAATATTTTAATATTATTTTGTGTACCCTGACGGTTGAACGTGGTTATGTTAGATATTTGCTATTATTATTAAAATTATATGCTGTTATTAGCAATAGTCGTGTTATTGTCACCAGGTGAGGGGAATGTTTGTTATGGGGTAGGTTTCGCACGTGATTCCTACCTTCTGTACTCGTCAAACATTTTACAAGTATAACACGTTCTCAACTCCTGTGACTGAAGGTCATCGACCTATATAGGTGACCTGTGCTTTGGGGGTTGTTTTTCTTATAGCTGTTGAAAATAATATTTTTAATTATAAAACTTGTGTAGGTAATACTTATAAATGTAGGTACTAGTTAGTGAGTACTAGGTAAATCAACCTTCTTGGCTATGGGACATTGGGATCAGAGATAGACAAAATACATTTAAATACCTAGTTATAGATGGACAATATTATATTTAAAGCCATACCTAATTCAGTAATTTCCATGCCTTGTACCCCGTGTGTTGAAAACTTAATGGTTCTTTTCCGTTTGATGACTCATGATTTATATTGTTTGACAAAAAATGTTATGTCTATCTGGTAAAACATGTGTTAATACATACACATATACAATATACATTATGTTATTTATATATATATGTATATTATTGAGTGGTCACATAATTAAGAATTTGTAACATGATAATGAAGTACAAAATAGTATTAGGTACTTATATAATGTTATATAGGTACCTCATTTAATATTTACTCCTTATAACTCATAGATATAGACCCTATAGGTATAATATAATATAATATATAAATGTCTCTTAAGTTTATTGTATTTAAATAGATTTCAAGAGAGATTATTGGGTTAGTTGTTGAATTTGCTTAAAAAATATATATTTGCATAGATGCACTTCTAATTAAAAATTCAAAGAAAGAGAAGTTCCCTACACTATAATGAAGTTAATTATACATTTTATCAACTAAGGAAATCTTTGAGACATTAGCAGTTAGTATAGGTCGAGGTATAGGTATTCTAAATTAGTACCCCTTAAAAATTAATTGAATTTATAAATTTTTCATTTCAATAACACATTTTTTTACTTGGCTTTCAAGCTGTTAAGCAGTATAAACTTTTTTAGAAGTCACAGTTACATAGAACTTACAACACATTTAGAAGGGACTAATTTAAGTTTAAAAAAGTCTATGATTCAATGCTATTTTTTTTTTATTGATTTTTTAAGTTTCTACCTAGTGTAATGTATTTTAATAATTAAGCTTTTAGATAAGGTAATGTAAGTTAAAGACATAAGACCTTTATGTATCATCCAAGTATTCTTAAGTTTTCAATTCTTCACAGTACAGTTAATACTCTGTCCCACAATATAACATGCCGGTTATGTGCATCTCTCTGCTATTGAAACCAGTTCCCCTATGACGGGGTGTTGCGTTTTGTTTGGCCCGCGACAATTTCTCTTGTGGGAAAAAGTATAATCCTAAGTGCTAAAACTTTCTTCATAAAATCAAGATGTTAAAAGTGGTGAACAATAAGTGCATGAGGTTTGGCGATTAGTTATGAAGTAATTTAAATTGAAGCCTCATTAATTTGGTTTAAGTTTATTTTATGTTTGAATTATTTTTTCTAAATAGTTAAATTGAATTCAAAATGTATGTTTTTAATTGAATAATGAATGTAGTAGTAATTTGATGTAGGTATCTAGTATTTTTAAACAAATAAATTTGCTTTAAATTCCCTTATTTCTTTTTACTGTTTTATAGTTATTATTATTATTTGATAAAATATGTAGATACTCTTAGGGCCAGTTGTACCGTCTACGGTTAAACTTCGATTAAGCTAAATCAGCTGATAACAGATATTTAACCGGTCAAATTCGGCCGATTAAACTCCGGTTAACTTTAATCAGAGATGGTAAAACTGGCCCTTACAGCACAGCACAATGTTGTAACAAATTATAATAATTATTATAGTCAAATGTTATCCATATATACATCTAAACAACATTTAGCTAATTTATGTTTAGTTACATCTTAAATAATATATGATTGATAATAATTAATCAAATTATACATTCATTTATACTATCAATACCTATAAAATATATACATAGCCTATTAAATCAATAATAGGTTTAATACCTAATAGGTATCATTAAATAGATTTAAATTAATGACTAGTTAAAAAATTAATTATTTTTGTGAATTTATGGTATAGTTTAGTCTATAATAATTTAGTATTTATCATGGTAGTTTTAAATTCTTTAATTTAAAAAAATTGGTTTTTTTTTTTAGTTTAAATGTATTACCCACATAAAGTATTAATACAAATTTATAATTTTGAATACCTAATTAAATAGTAAATAAACTAATAAGTATCAAGTTTTAATTAAAAATCAATATTACCTATGTTAAGTAATGTTGAGTATAGAAATACATAAATGGAAAAACTTGTAGCCTGTAGGTATCTAATTGAAAAAAATATAAAAATTATAATAAAAACTTGTTTCGATAGTGTATAATATACAAATATTATTTGATAAAAAACAAATATTTTTTATGAACTAAAAATAAAAAAGGAATTATTACCTATTCAACTTATTTAATAACTTTTTGTTGTTTATAAAACTTAATGAACTACTTTTTTTTGTATTTCCTAATTATATTTATTTGAATTTTTATTTACTTATGTATAATCATTTTAATTGTAAGTTAACTTAATAAGTTTTTCTTTGTATACTTATATCATTTTTAACATGTGGGTAAAGTATTAAACCACTACTGTTGCACTGGCTTAGTGTTAATATGACAAAGGCTAGATTATCAAGGCAATGCCATACAATTAAATAAATAAAATCAAGGCAGAAATATTAATACAATCCTCTATTGCTATCGGTTTAAAATGAGAAAAAAATTTTATTACCTAGGTATACAATTTTCTATTGTATAACTTTTTTAATTTTGAATTGATTTTCCAAAATACCGAGTATATATTTTCATCAGCCTTAAACTACCTCTAAATACCAAAAATACTATTACGATTATAAGATTTACCAGCCATTTATTACCATAAGTTCGGTAGTCATAAATGTATTTATAATAATTTAATCTTAATATTCTATAATAATTTATAATAACTTAATTTTAGATTAATTTTCTTAATAATTTTTTACAACATGTTAGTACAATTTACAATGCTTTCTTTATGCTGAACTTAAATAGTTAAAATAATTATTAGATACTTTTTTTATTAAATTATGTATACTTAAGAGTGCAAGCATATAAAATATTTAAATAGGTTAGGTAGGTACCTATAACATTTTAACATATTGTATTATCATTGGAAATTAAATGTACCTACCTATATATAAATTATAGGAAGTTGAGTGATTATAAATCACCCTTAATAGTATTAATAGAACTATTGCATTTTTTTTTTATATAATTAGTAAATTATAATTTGTTCAACATAGTAAATTATGATAATCACTAATCAGTGGCGATGGATAGATCTCCCATAACCTTTTTTTCAATGTTTAAAATCTGATAACCATAAATTATATTTTTAATAATCAAATTGTGCATGTTAAAAAATGAGCCATATCCACCCCCTCCCCTTGACTAAATAATTTAACCGCCACTTATGATAATAGTATATAAACCAATAAACCTTTATAGCGAAGAGTCCTGGCACTTTCATAGTTGTATGAGAGATATAGAATATCTCTAATCTAAATATGTATGATATTAATATTTATAGAAACATATATTAGTTAAATATGGCCTTGCTTAATATTAAAATTGTTCCAACACCGCGTACGTGATTGAAAAGAGTATGTTTGACAAAACAAATACATAAAAACTACAAACTTTTATTGAGTTACAAAAAAAAGTATTACATCTGTAAAATATTTTTTTATACAATAGGTATTCAAGTATTTTTCAAAAGAATTTTTATTTGAATTAAACTTAAAAGTGTATCTATATTCAGGAAAAATTTGTATGGTATTGAAAAATCCTACTCCTTGCTTATTTTTCAGTACCTACTTTATTTTACTATTTTTTTCACTAATGCCTAATAAGTATAAAAAAAAATATAATTTATGGAAATCACATTTCTTGATGCAGTTATATAATTATAATTTAATAAAATAATTAGGTTACAAGACCCAATGCCATAGGTAAGAGGTTACAGTGGCTCAGTTATTACTTATTAACTTTATAATTCATATATATATATATATATATATATTAACATTAGTAACTAATGTAATATAGTTTAACTATAATAGAATACACTTTACATAAAATAATATAATAGTGTACAAATTTGCTATCAACTGTATGTCCTTAGTATAGTAAATTACTTAGAAGTAAGTGTCATGAGGCAGCTCAAATATGGGTATGTAATTTGTGGGATTCATTTATTGACTTGTTTATATCTTGTTGATACTTGTTTTAAGTATCAAAATATGCATCATATTGTTTATAAATTATAATAGAATTATAGAATTAATTGTATAAAAAATATGGTTAATGGTGATAAGTGATAACTGATAACATTGGTATCAAATAGCCAATATGTTAATACCTAGGTTTAATAATATAACATGTGTTTTATTATTGTAATATCATTACAGGTTATAAGAAACGCCACATTAATAAAAATGTATTACCTAACTTTGAAAATCTTATTCTTAACTAACCTAAAATATTTTTCTTAAAAATCATAACTAATATTTTTTGACATACACTTAAAATTTTAAAATATTGATAACTAAATCAAGTAAACAATGAAAAAATCATTTATTTAAAATTGAAATTAGTGATTTAACATTGTATCCCATCGGGATGATCGAAGCTAAACATGAGTGTAGAATGTGTAGATAACACACTTTCTAACTCTTTCTCTGTATCCTGCACTTTGGTTTATACTTCTAAAATGATTGTACCCGTTATTTTAATAATTATTAAATTATATTTTTTATGACTTCTGCATGCCTAATAATGATTATCACAGTAATTCTTTTTATATTACTTAAAATTTAAATAACAAAGGTCTACAAGTATAATATTATTAAATTCTGAATACGATATCTCTGACAGTACTCGTCAATTTACATTTTTAAGTAAACATATATTGGCGCTTAAAATTTTATTATTCACCCCTCAGTTGATAATTTCCGTTTATTTCATCTGGGCAATACCAAATAATAGAGAGCAGTGTATTTTACTACCCTTTTCGAATGTAGGTATAATTATTATTGCTGTAGGTATTGTGTTATTTTATTAAAACGGTTCGCGCACAGAAATACTCCAAGGTCTCCTGATTATACAGCATCCGCGTTCACACGCCTTCGAAATTTGGTATGTCACCGATACTGTAAAAAGTTTCCGGTATAGTTTGTTCTCATGGAAACCAAATTGTCTATAGCTATTAATGGGATATTTTAATTTACCTAGATTATTTCACCTGGTTTCTATACAATACAATATATTATATTATTATATATAGGAGGCGGTAACATTTGTACCCAACATTTTATGTCTTTTGATAATGCTTTGAATAAACGCAGAAATAAACGCATTAGTTTATATCGAATGTGTTAATTTCTTCATGATATTTTTGTATCAGTGAAAAATTATTATTTCATGAACTGAAAAGTGTTTTAACATTTTTACGTAATAACCAGTGCTCGTTGTTTAAAGCATTAGTCATTACTCATTACTTTGTATATTATTATTTTTGTGGAATTGTGTGGGTTCGAAATACATATTTTTAATTTTCTTTACATTGTTACGACTTTTTTAAACCATCAAATTATTTATTTATTTTTGTTATATTATTGGAAACTATCAATTACAATTTCTGCCAATCTAATTTAGTTTTTGCTTTTATAGTGTATTTAACTGTCACAGCTGTAGTGACGTCAGACTCACACCAACATATTATTATACTACAGAGGACATCAGCTGACAATAATTGTGATAAACTGTGTCTGGTGGTCTGGTAAGGTTTTCTCTCTTTTTTCCTTCTTGCCTCTCTTTGTTCTCTATTAGACCCCTCTTGGCCATTTATATTTATTAATTTTTTTCATTGTGTATATACATCTCTACACCTCTCTCGTTGTCGACCTTCAATATGGGAATGAAAAGACCCGTAAAGCGGCATTCTTAAGTTACCATTTTTTTTTTGTCTGGATTTATCAAGAAGCCGTCCTGATTCCAGCTATGTTTGGTGATGGAGCGGAAAACAGTCGTAAAATCAAATATAATATATAATAATTCATCGTTTAGGGTGAATGGCATTTTAGGTCGGTGATCTGAGTCTTCCCAAATTGCAATACATAGTCATTAATTAAAATTGTAATTAAGAATTATATAGATATTTTTTTAATTATTCTCTTTATATTGCAATTTGCAGTCTACAGATAAATAATATTTATCTATTTTTTGTAGTTTTGAGTTTTACAAATTATATTTATTATAAACATATTTCTTGATTGATTTATATATGGAAACATAGGAAAATATTTATATTTTCATTAAGTTCCCCTAAATATGGTATATCACTTATCAACAAATATCTCGAATCATATTTACTTTTATTAGTATGATATATCAATAGATTATGTATTAATATTCGTGGGTGTTAATTTAATTAGAATCATATTATATTTTCTTACGTTGTATAAATTATCAAGCTTAGACATATCGATTAGATATATCAGAGATATATTATCATTAAATCATTGTTAGATATTAAAGTAAATCCAATACATATTTTGACAAAAAATGGGAAGATGGCATCAGTTTGATGACTGTTATTTAAGGTCCCGCTTGGTCTTGTTTGAATATATTATAAAATATTAATAACCACTTTTGCATGCATGCGGTATGTATATATTCTAGGTAGATACTGTATGTACCTCTCGGGACTCGGCCTTGGTAAATATAATATACTAGGTGGTTCCCCATCCGGTAGATTCGCGCGTGTTTTAAGCGTCACAAAAAAAAATATATAAATATATACAAATAGTTTTATATAATATGTAACCTTGTGCACAGCTGTTATGTTCTTCGTGTGAGACCGACGTGGTCCAGCTTCCTGTCCCTCTCAATACACACACACGCACATATACGCGTGTATATATATATGTGTGTGTATGTGTGTTATTCACCTCTACCAAGAAAACGAAGGTATAGCCGGTTCGATGGACAAATCAGGTATTACAACACTCGTGGGATTCAGCCTTAGAGAAAACGAGAGAGAGAAAGAAAACAACAAAATCCACACTCTTACAGGTTACATATTATTATGCCTTGCATTTTACAGTTTCGTTCAAGCGGTGACCCGACGAATTTATTACGGCCACAATTGGTGCTGGTTTTTATTTCTTTTTTGGATGCGCTCAGCGGACATTCCACCGCACTTGTTGTAGAATGAAAAATCGATTGATCCGCTACATTGTTGCCACTTAAGCGCCCTGTATATATCTATTATATAAACTCTTTTATATAGGCTCTCTATACCTGTCTGTTTCCTTGTATTCATTTCAATTATTTGCCACGCCGTGTAGAAAACGCCCCCACTAGCTCATTCACCACGAATATTTCACTCGAATATAATGTTTCTGGTTACTGGTTAGTGATTTTATTGTAAAGTAAAAAGTACTAAACTCTAAGGAAAACAGGTATTATAATATTGTTATAAGTTTTTGAAATTATGAACAAATTAAAGAATCAATTTTTTTATTATTTATAATATAAAATACAGTAAGTAAATAGTACTTACCAACAAAGCGGTATTTTTTGTTTATTATTTTAGCAACTATAGTAGGTAATACAATAATACAAATTACAATATACAATAATATTTACTTATCTATTATTTAATGCAATTAATGAAGATCGATTGATTTCATTTTATCTATAGCATTCATTTCAAAAGCTATGACGCACCTTAAACAATATAAATTTGGAATTGTATAAAACATTATAATTTAAAAACGATTGATTAACTGCTAGTCCAATATTTCGCACTGATAATTTGAAACTTGGTTTACTCATTAAGAATTTAGAATATCACATAAAAATCGGTTATAAATCGTTCACATGAAATGAGGTTGACAAATATAGGTATATACAAATGTTTTCGAACCCTGCACCATTCCATTGAACATAAAAATGGGGAAAATATTGGAGTAGGGTCTTACTCGTGCATATGAGCTAGGGTCTCCCAAACCTTCGGGAAGGAAACGTTCGTCTTCCCCCTTTTGTATTCCGGTAAAGCCAGTCGGTATCGGTTTTAGTCTCCCCCTAGAATACAAAAGGAAACTCATTCGAAAAATAACGGTCGCAACGGGTGTAAATCTTCGGTCAGACGTTTGTGACCCAAAGAGGTAAAAAAAATTACCTTGGGGTATCGTTTGAAATACTAGTCATATATATTATTATTTCTTGAAAACATTTTTTTTTTCTACTTCTGATCTTTTATGATTTTTTACTTATTTTTAATAAGATTTAAAAAAATTAAATACAATAAAATATATTCATGGATTTGTTTTATGAGAATGCACAACTGTATATCTTATATACGTATACATATATTAAACAATAATACATTTGGGTTATGCCACTTATTATTTTTATGGTAGAGTTAATTAACAAATTATTAAACTTAAAGACATAAACATTATGTGTTCTTTCGTTCAGTTTTTGTTGGACTCTTTTATAAGATGAAGTTAGCATTTTTATATTACCTACAATGTTTTAAATACATATTATTTTATAAGTTATTAATCAATGCTTATTAACTGCTGCATATAAACGTGATAAATCAGTCTTGGCGAAAAACCACATACTATTTTCGTCTTAAGAGGACGTGGTACCCGCCTGGTATTGTGTTGTCTCTGCAATAATAACGCATTATATGGTAAATTAAACGTTCAGCCGAATTCTTTTTACTTTTTTGTACCTTTTGGCTATTACAGTGAATTGCTTTATTATTAAATTTAAAGGTGAAAATATTATCCAAAGCCCCACGCAAGTTTTTATTTTAGATTTTAATTTTGTTGAGCAAGTTATGTGCATTTTAAAATTTAAACTTTGAATTAATTTATTATCAAACTTATAGGTAAGAACTATCTGTACGTAGTTTGTACGTTGGGTTTTTACGATAGTTACACTTTAAAAAGAGTTATAAAATATTGCAAATTAAAAATGCTCATAATTCGCTTTGTAGTTTCATATCATAAAAAAACCAAGGTTGAAACACAGATAATGTTCTTAATTTTAAGTTTGATAATAGATTGATTCACTATATTATTAAAGCTAACAACACAAAATTGGTTCTGTTTTACGTAAATTTGTCATACTGTACAGTGTACAGTTGTAAGATGGGATAACACATGCGGGGTATGGTGTCCTCTTAACACAGCAGTAGTATTTTACTATAATATTATGGTCGAAATATGGGAATAATATTAAGTAGATTATATTGATAATCTAATGATAATTGTTATTGTGTTATATAATATATAATGGTATATACTTTATAATATACGTAGATATAAGTACGGTATATTTTAAAATATTATTGCTTAAATTACTTATTTTGAAGTTAAACACTTTGAAAATAAACTCAAAATTATTAGCCATTATATCATTAGTATAATATTTTATATCATATGTTTTTCGATTATTAATCCAACGTTTCTTGGAATTTGCATTTTCTTATATTGAAAATAAAATGTAAAAAATGTAAATGTGAAGAATATATAATTTTGAGTAAATACTTAGTAAGTTAAATACATACTTCTTGAAAAGTACCAAGCACATATTATAACGTTTTCTTAGAAAAGTATACCTGGTCTTTATAAATTTGTTTTGCATTAATGATCATTTTAAAATGAAAAGCGCGCCAAAGTATCCCTTCGAGTTTAAACCTATAATATGAACCAGGTGCAGAGATCTACTATAATATCTCCCTTTGGTTGACCAAAACCCTCGTTCGATAACCCTCTAAAAAGCACGTGTGCGTACATTTTTTATAATATATTTATGCATAATATAATCTGCCATAACATAGTAAACCTTGTTAGTGCATTAAACCGGTTGTGTTAGTTTCAGCTTTTATTTATTCATTTGCGTTAAAAATACATAAAAAGGTTGGTGTTTAGTCACCTAAAATATATACAAGTACAATGATTTTTATTTTATATGTTGGTTAAGTACTTTATTAAAGAATTCCTGATTCTTAAAATCGTACATATCAACAGAACCGATTTTACTAGTTCCAACATGTGTGATTTATATAGATTTCCATAGAAACATTTCTTGATTACCAAAGGGACTGTATCCAATTTACAGTAAATATAAACCGGTTTGTACTCATAAATAAGGATCTCATTAACATTTCCGTTATTCATTTTGTTTTCTTTAAATTTCATATTTTAATTAACTGCTTTAGAGTTTAGACTGACTACAAATTAGTAATATTAATACTTATAATATATTTTGTTAATCGATATAAAATATATTATAATACAGTAATAGCCAATGGGATATATTATTTGAATCCCTATAATTATAAACAACGTATTATCAATTGATATATGATATGTCTGCTGTTGTTATTATTAAGTTGGAAATTATTAAACTAAATTATTTTTATTGTTTACCACACGATTTCTTATACTCTCTGACGTGATGTGGTTGTTTGAATAAGCTTTTTTTTTTAATTTGATAAAATGTATACAAATATACGATATAATATAAAATCATTTATTGTTCTTTTATTCATTTTTATTTTTTATACGAATACTGTCAAACAACAGTTATTATACACATGTAATAATGAATAACGAATAAATAAAAATAAAAAAAATATTTCTAATAGCGAAAAACTGCGGAGCGTTTTAAATTTGACACGTGCCAGAACCAAGCTTCTATAGAATTTATGCAAATACAGATACGGTGAACCATGAAAGGCGGTGTACAAACTAAACAATAAAAAGAGCTAGTGGCTATTTAACACTGTATATAGTTGGACACATACACATGTGGCTAGTGTCGTAGACCGTCTTTTGTCGTGGTTCCGATAAAAGTCGAACCGGAATTGAAAGCATCCATCTGTTAGCTATGCTATAATATGTACAACCCCTTTTTTAGTATTCTCCTACGTTACACCTGGAAGATTTTGATCAAGCACTATATACATGTAGTTATGTACATACAACGTATACATTAAATGACCCCTGCATAGTTTTTTTAAAGGCATAACTAGTTTTGTATATAATAGTATATTTTTTATTTAAATCATGTACCTACCTACTCGAAACCATTATTTAATTAGAAGTTTAAAAGTAGGATTGTGTATTGTAAAAATTGTAAATGAAACAATATTTTTGAATGATTCAATAACATTATTATTATTTAAACAACAAAATATATATAGTAAATGATTATAATATATTATGGAGTTCATATTATAATCGTACTAAAGGTTATTTTTTCATAAATATAAGTAAATAACGCTGCATAGACATTTACCTATTAATATTAAAAAAACATAATTTTGATCTATTTATGTAGAAAATTATTGATAATTAATTTCTGAATAAATTGTTTATACTATAGTTGCAGTTGTAGATAAGAAAATTACTTGATCAATATTTTATTCAATCGTGACTTGCCGAAAACAAATAGCTTATATCATAATATCATCTTTCTAAGCGAATAAAATATAAAAGGTATTAATTTGTCGTTATGTTTACATAAACATTTTTGTATACTACGCTATACTGTCTGTAGACACTATATTTTCAAAGAGAACACCTGAACACCTATTCGACATATTACTCTCGTCTCTATTTACGACTCGTACTTAAACTGGTCTATAGTTTTCAAGTTGAATGCCCTCCTCTGTGCTGCTTTTAGAATTTTATTTATAATATATATATATATATCCACATTTAATATTTTATCCACTCACCCCTTTCATTTCAGAAAAACATCAAATATAGCTATAATAAATAATGTTAGAGTTACCCTGCAACACAATGTGCGCGCCGCCGCGAGTAGTTCGCCTAGTGCTCGTTTTGGTTGAGGTATTTTTTTTTATTATTATTATTATTCACTACTATTATTCGCTATTGGTGTATATACTACTGCGTACCTACACCGGTTTGTGTATGTATAATATGTACTCATGGACAGCTGCATGTGCCCGAAAGCGTGAATTCGCGCGGGGAAACACTTCACGTTGTGCGCGTAATGACGATTAGGGCACGCGACCCCTGACAATTAAGCTGCGCACCAAAGACACGTCGTGTCGACTCCCGCAGGTGGTGAATTGCAATATAGTATTTTTGGACGCGAACGAAAAATCCGACTCTGAATTCATACTCTGTGTGTAGGGAGGGTTGAAATTGTAATTTTGCGTTATTTTTAGGAGCTGAGAGTATTATATATAAACATATACATATAGGTACACGTATAGTGTATATTATTGTATATGCGTAGTACTGTAGTAGGTATATACGAAATACTGATATTGTTCAATGCACGCGCGCAATGTTCAGACTTTATTATGCTGTTCAATTTCTTATGCAGGAAACGTATCAAAAACGCATTGTTTAGTGCCACGGACATCTGGTCTATGTGATATATATATTATGTTCCAATGACGAGTTTAAAGTATACGAATCGATCGAGGATCTGATCATTGGACAATTCTTTAAAACGCACTATAGGACCGTGAACATTCTCCAAAATTTAAAACGTTCTTGACTTCTATCGAGTCAGCCTTTGGGTGTATTATTATATATATATATTATATATGTGGAAAGTATCTATGCAAATTGAATTAATAGTATAGTGTTCAAAACTCTGTTATGGCTTATAATATAGTGTACCTATAATTACATAATGTGTTGTGTGTACACACGTATATTATTATAATATGTGTTATGGAGAGCATGCAAAGTATCCGTCATTCGTGTGCAATTCTAAGTAATAATAACATAAAAAAAATTATTTGGCTTGCATATTCTTAAATGCTACGAGTAAACGTATAAAATGTATTGATAAAGATAAAAACTAATTATAATCTTACTCTATGAACTGTTGTGGTACAAATATATGAAATATTTAATGTGATACATATTGTTTTACTGATAAATAATAATCAACATGCAACCTTATAAATTATGATCATCATTACATTTTTAGTATGAATTTTTCCTCGGATATAATCAATTATATCAACATTTGAATTTTAAATTTTGTATTCTTCACACGTCATGTGTATTTTATTTTATTTTACCCAGTGCTCGACTTGGGGGGGGGACGCAGGGGGACGGAGTACCCCAACTAATTTGTCAGGAATTTTAGCGTACCCCTACTCTCATTTTGAAGAGGCACGCAACAGAGGACGCTGCATCATTCTGCATTTTTATCAAAATGCACG
>NC_042494.1:119984800-119992231 GCF_005508785.2 Acyrthosiphon pisum
GGACGCTCATTTTTTAAAGTAACAGAGTCCCCTACTTTAATTTGCCAAGTCGAGCACTGATTTTACCATGTCAGAAACGATGTGGTCTAAATTATATGTAAAGTAAGAACAAAATAGAAATTACTAATAAATATTAAATTATTTCTATATTGCTTTGGTTAAATAATATTATATATTAGCGTTTTTCATTCGTGGTTTGTAATTAAAGTAATAGGTATTCTTCGTTTCATTTTCATTAGTGTTTCGCAATTCAATTATATGTTTTGACTCACTTAATGGTTTTATAAATCGTGTATTATCTACATTAATTTTAAATTTAAACTTAAAATATAATGTACTTGTCAAATAGTATCTAGTACTCTGACAAAATAACGATTAATCTTAATAATCCATTTAAGTTTTCTTTGAGTATATATTATAGGAATTTCACGAAAACCAACGCCTTATCTGTGACACATATAGTTAACACGTTTAACGTCTTGCCCGTGTCATTTGCTTAAAAAAAAATAATAATAATAAAAAATCTTGCCGGGCCCCATTTTATAAGTTTGACCTTATTATTTCGTGACCTTACATTGGTAATTTGTATATAGATGACGCGACAGCAAAAAAAACTTATCTGCTATCGCCATCTTGTCCGTTTGATGAGTTTTTAGCAAACACTATACTGTGATATTATATGTATAAATATTTAGCTCTCATCGGTTATTACTTACACTATCAACGCAGTTATCGTATATCATATACATTTTTTTTCTTTAATGTTCGGTTCTTTTATACATCTCCGACTGCAGGGGACGTGTAATATCATATTATACCGAAAATGTGTAATACGAGACCGTTATGCCGGTGGTAATATTTGGATAATGCGTAAGTGATTTAGCAGATTTGCATTCTGACGTGAGGTAGTTTTCCCTCCATAATACTCTACGTCTTGCAAAAAAATTATTCATTTGAATCCATTACGTATTATATAAATTAACATTCCTCTAGATTAATATTGTTTTATTATTAAATTATTATATTTAACTAGGTATTTAAGACTTAAGTCAATTAAGTTTATATTGAATTAATGCTACTATAATATTAAGTAAACTACTACAATTACGTGGCTGAATAAATTTAATAAATAAAAATAGTATATTGCATTTTGAATTCTAAAAACGTATGTGTAGTGTACGGAGTGTACAACATTGTTGATATTATTATTAAAATCTTTTCATGTATTAAAAAAAATTAAATTCTCAATTTTGTTATACTCTCCATGTTTTATAAATATTGAGGTTTATTACTACTTGGTATAGTTGGTTCATTAATTACACAGCATAGCTGTGATATTTTGACTGTTTGACATTTAGCTGAAATAAAAGTTAGCTTTATAATTTACTCAAATTCATCAAAATGTATACTCTTGATTAATTTAAGCTATATCAATGACTAATATACATTTTCCTAAGCAGGGGCCTACCCTCTCTAAGCTGTTACATCTCCCACGATGCTAAGTCACGCGAATCTTTGTCGGTTTTTGGATGTAACATGTGTTCGTTTACAGTACTCATATATTTACCTCCGAAGACCACGTGAGAGAACTAGCGATCATTCGACAGTGACTATAACTAGTCTACATCATATTATATTTTAATACACCTACTAACCGTGTCCAAACGAATAATAAATGTATGTAGTTTTTCATCTTTTTATTGCCAAGAATATTTCGTTTCAATTGTAAACTAATTCGTATTAATGACGCATTAAAGTATTATCGTGCATTATCCTTTTAAAACTCGTTCGAAAACGACTCAAATATATTGATGCTTTAGTCAAGTGATTAGCAAATAAATCGCATGGCATTGAAATTAAATCAATAATTTTTGTTGTGTACTTTTTAATTCAATCACAAATATAATTATCTAATTTTTTATATTGAAAAGAAAAAAAATCCTTTGGCGTTTATTGCTAATTCATCGTTATTTTATCAATTTTTAAAATCCAATCTATTTGTTTCGAATTACTTTTAACAATATTTAAAAGAGCTTAATCTTAATAAACGGTATCGAACGAAATCATAACAAATGAGTAGTGATTATTATTTTATCATAAACAATTTTGTAATTATTTTTATCTTACAGATCCTATCAAAATTGTAAAAGTCTACAATGTGCAATGTGATATTTAGTAGGTAGGTACCTATAATAGTATTTGATGAATAGAAAAATTGAACTGTAATACTGAAAAGTCGGAAAAAACGACTAATAATATACGGTGGTTTAATAATATAATAGCCTTCTACGGGTCCATATAGTTTTTAGAATCGCGATTTCGTTCCACGGTCAAGTTATTTCAACACCTGTCACGATGCAGGCTACTGTGGCGTAATTATTTTTAGTTCTACTGAGTACTGACTCGAAGACGACATTATATTACATTAAATATTATAACCCAATATTATAATAGTATACGTCACGGTACAGTAACTGCCGAACGGACGTCCTTTCGGTTTCACATGCGTACTTGTATATATACATGTAGAATAATGATTAGATACGATTAGAATATAATATTAATATATATTTATATGGTCGGTAGTGATGATATTACACTATTACTACACGTATGACGTACAAAAATAATAACAATATAACAGAGTTCGCGTCAAAATATACCGCAGGACCGGACGGCATTATTGTAATAAATAATAATACTTCGAGTTTCTTGTCCTGCTGCATTAAGGACAAAAGGGGCACTCCGTTTAGCCGCCGCTGCCCGAGGAGGAGACCCGTACATATACTACATATATATGTTATATGGTTCCTGGACCGCGTCGGCCTTGTAATGATATATAATCCCTTTTGTACCCACAAAGACCAATTGGCGCCAACCAAAACAACGTAAATGGAATGCTGCTGGTGGCAGTCTTATATTGTATATATTATATAAAATAATATTATACTTATAAAGATTTTGAACGCTACCCACGACTATAATGGGCAGACGGGTTTTTGCATACGTTTCTGTTGGTCCTCTTTTGCGCGGCAGAGGAAACAAAATAACATCGTTCTAAAATTTCTGCTGCTGCAGGTGAATCCAAATTTGATACTCATTGATCACTGTGGTGGGCATTATTATTATTACTTTTTTTTATGACAGACGTATAGGCACGTATACATATATAATACAATGCATTTATTTATGATGGCACGCCGGGGGTTCTCGTTCTGTCGTGATACGACGACAGGCGTCAGAAAAAATCTTTTCGATGAAACTCCAGAGAAAAGTGCGACGAACAACGCCTCTTAGAATTACGACCATAACAATTTTTCATAACAGACCGTTTCAAATCTAAGTTTTGATTAATTACATCGATAGTATATAATATATATATGTCATGTATAGAATTATAATAGGTAGGGTATAGCATATTTATTACACATTTTTTACACGATATTTCATAGGATGAATGTAACAATCAATAATTGAATTAAAAATATATTGTGTATGTATGCGTTGAGCCGTTGAATATATGTAATTAATACCTACTAATTATATTTATCGAATCAAAATTTGTCAGATAAAAAACATATTTCTACGTTTACAATATACTATAAGTAAATTATTTTTCTACCGCTTAGCAATAATTAATCGCAATACTTATTTGTCATTAATCATTATAAATTCTTTTATTAAAACCATCAAATTTTATTTATTTATTAACAATTAATAATGTAGTGATGTATAAATTATTTTTAATTTATCATTTTTATTGGTAATAATTTATCAAGACTTTATGATATTTCTAAGCGCGTCTTATAATTTTAATGCACATTAAATAAGTGAGAATATTTATTTATAGTGCGTAGAAATGGTATTAATTTAGTAACGAAGCCTGTAACTACTAATTACATAAAACACATGTTACTTTTTTTAGATAGAGACATATTTCTAACTAAGTTCCGAGCATCTTTTAGAAATAATAATTTTTACGTATTCGAATTCATGATAACCTTTCACAAGAAATACCAGTGTACTGGGTAGCCAAACTGGGTTGGTAAACATTTATTTTTCTTTCTGGTTTCATTGATAACTTGTATATATGTACAAAAACAATGTAACTAGTATACATATTTTAATAGGCGCGTTTGTGTGTATGTCATGGTAAAGAATCCCTTCAAAAATTGCTTTTTATAACAAAAAGAAACCCAGAAAAACATTCTTTTCTGTACGTATTCCAATAATTGCGTGGGTTCTTATTTATTTGATAATTTGGTATACAAATAACGACCATAATTTTGTGTATAAACTATAAACTGTATTAATGACTTTCTGATTCATTACTTAGGAATTAGGATAATAAATAGTAGTGCATATACGTTATACCTATAGTGTTCTTTTTTTTATGAGAGCATAACGACAGATAAGCAATTAGTAGTTAGTACGAAGGTAACATTTGTTATTTATACACATGGCCTAAGATATAATGGACTGGAAAATGTTCATGATCGGTGGGGTTCGGGGGACGGCCACCAAAAGGTTTCTCACACTGGAGATCCAATGTTTTCAACGCTACCAGTGGTTTTATTTGGCTTTACATTATGTATATTAGTCCATGTTTTATACAGATGGCGTTGTAAACTCTAGGTCCCCATTACGACCCCCCGACATTGCCTCTTGTATATACATTCGTGGGCACTGGTAAGCTGCGCGTTTCCAGTCCATTATATATTAGATTGTGGTTATTATTGGTAAATACTTGTATCATCAATCATGTATTTATGTGCTCTATTGAGAACTGTCAGTAGTTTATTATTCATATGCTCGAATGAAGACAATTTAAATTAGAAAAAATCAATTCATTAGTAAAAACCCATGATGGTGGGGATTATGGTGATTTAACTACATCACAATATTTGACGATTGTTAAAAATCGTTATTAATTTTTGTCAGACCACAGATTTTTCTGCCAACAGAGAATATTATCTATACACCGGCATACCGGTTAATCGGTTGTACAATTTTAATTAATTATACCCGTCGTTAAATTTTATTTTTATTCATGACATCCCGTTATGGGACACTAAAATTGAACCATCTCACGACCGCGTAATCGGCATACCGTCGACATTATTTTAAAAGAAAAATAGAAATTTGACGTTTTATTGAATCAACTATGAATAGTGCACATTATAATTTATAATAATATTACTCGGTTTTAATGTATTGTCGTCGTCGCTCCGGTTTACGGTTATAGTTGGTATTATACATATTCGATGAAAACAACAATATCGCATAACAACAATAACAATTAATAAAAAAAGAAAATGTTTTCTCCTAACGTAGGATGATAAGTAAATAAAAAACAATAATGATAGTATTACGCAATCGCGCATCGTAAACTGCAAGTGACGGGCGCGCCGCCGGCGTTATCGCCGCGGACAGCTTTGTTTTGGCGGCAAACCCGCGTCCACGGCGGCGGACGGCTCGCGCGTGTTTGTGTGTTGTTTTTAGGCGGGATCTACCGCGCGGCAGACGTCGGCGCCAGACGGTCAGCTGTTGCCAGCCCGATCAGCTGATCCGTATTGTCAACAAAGCGCCCGCGCGCGCGCAAAGGGGGCCTGCATTCCTGCGGGCCGCGCGCCCCTCCGCCCATAACCGGTTCCGTCTGCCGTCGGCGGCCACAGTCGGGATCATTGTCTCTTCGCCCGTCACCGCCGACCAGTCGCTCGTTAACCGTGAACCCTGGAACGCGCCGCACGATCTGCCTGCTCCGGTTACGTTACTGTCGCCGCCGAAGTATTTCCTCTGTCGTTCGAATAATTTTAAATTTATTCCAAACGAATTTCGTCCGCTTGTCTCGACGAATTTTTTTAATAACAATATTAATTCAGTTTATGATCCACGTCCGTCTGTTCGCCGTCGCAGGGCCCGTTGAACGTTCTTATTCGCATACTCTTTTCGTCCCTCCCCCGTGCGGTTTATCCGGTCGGAAGGGACGATTTGGCTACCGCAGCACGCCAACACACTCGTAAGTCTACATGTCATATGTTACTGTCGCAGTCTTTTTCTGGATGTTTAAATAATTGGCGTTTGGTGGAATTTGCAAAAAAAATTGTTCAAAAAATGTCTCTTCGTCGATGGTTCACACTTCACACGAAGTATCCCCGCCTCCGTATTCATTTGCTATTTTTTGGTCATCCGTAAAAATCTAGCAGTCACACCGCGGGGTCCGATTGGCATCGTTGAATTTTTCGCGCGCGGAAAACGAGTGATTCCGGTGACCTCTGCCGGTCGGCGGCAGCGGGCCCCCCTAGTAGAGGAGCACGGAACTCGCGCGCAATATGCGGACAATAGGGAAAACGCTTTTGGCGCTCGTTTCCTCGCATCATCCACGTACTCTTGCGGCGCGCGCGTTTCCCGCCACCACCGCGTCACCGCCCGAGGCCAAAAGCCCGCCCAATGTCGTTGTTCGGTCCACGCGTCACCTTTTAATTTATTTCTCGTACGGGAATCGTTTTCACCTTTTCTATTTGTATTCCCCGGATGCGACATTTCGATTTTTGCCCATCGTATCCGACTATTGTACGCTATTAACTATTCATCGCTTGAAACAATTTTCAATTACCTATGTTTTACTAAAAAATAACAAGACTCACTCCGACTGCTTAGTGGTCTCTCATACCCGCAATAAATTCGCATAGGTATTAGGTTATTACAGTTAAACAGTTATAAAAAAAATACTTAATAATATCTTGTATTATATTAATTATCTTTACCATACGGTAGACGGTAGTATAACGTTTAATACGCGATTTTCGATTTTTTTTTAATACTTTTATTGTAAGCCAACTAACATTAACATCTTCATGATGACTGCTGAATACGTGTTCGTGTTACATAAATCTACAGTTTTTAGATTTAATTCATAATAGTAGGTATACCTAAAACAAATTAATTTTTTTTATGGTAGTTATAACTTATATTACTAATTGTCTATTTCGTTAAAAGGACATCAGCGCACTATTCGTTTTTTCTCTCTGGCCCACGCGCTACATAGACAAAACGTATCTACGCAAAATCATTTTTTCTATGCGTTTAAGTAATCTTAGAGTAAAGTCACCTATACTTGGAGAAAGAAAGATACTATTTTTTTAAGGATGAAACGAACAATATAATTATCTTTATTATTTTATCATTGGTTCCGATTTCGAGACATGGCCATCAACCGGAGACCATTTGCATTAAGTGACAGACCATGTCCATTACCATAAATCCCTTGGGGTAAACGTGCACCTTTTTGGCAAATGATATGAAATAGACATTCCGCCACATTAACATATAGGAATCCTGATTACCATGATTGCCATGAACATATAACACCTCGAATGAGAGCTATTCTTTTAGATTGGCTAATTGAGGTATCATTTCATAAGTAAATTA
>NC_042494.1:119992281-120001399 GCF_005508785.2 Acyrthosiphon pisum
AGAAAAAATGATTTTGCGTAAATGCATTTTGTCTATGTTTCGTGTGAGCCAGAGAGAGAAAACAAATAGTGCGCCGACAGCCTCTTAATATCTCGATTTAAACTATACCTACCATTAAAGCAAAAACATTATACAAATTTTAATTTTAGTTCTATTAGGTAAATTGTATTTGTATTATAAGTATTGTATTTTAACTCAGCCATCATACCTATCATTATAGTCATATAATTCATGTATATTTTTAATCCAAATGGTTAGGATAGCTACTTAGTACTTACCCTTCCACTTACATATACCTAATATTATTATCTAATATGATGTATAATTACATTAAATTACTTATTTATTGCAAATATTCTGTATGTAGACATACATTTGATTTTCTTGAATAATCTTATCATAATGACTAGGTAACTTATAAATATTAACCTGTCTATTTTGAAGAGTCGATGTATAATATACCTAATAATAAATTGATTCATCAATAATTTTGTTTATTTTTTTCTGCTTATATGTATATAAAATTATACCTATTATGTATACTGTTATACATAAGTATATTTAAAGGTTTTTATTTTTACATAATTTAATGTTGTGAAAAAGAACAAAACATAGCTATAATTCTTGATATTAATATTATTTTTCAGATTAACATTACTCATTTCTCACAGCCTACTACAATGAATGAAGCCAGTTCATCTAACATTGATGGTGTTTTGAAAAGGAAAAGACATGTAAGCCCATGTTTATTGTTTATTTGTTGTTTTAAATATTATTTTCCTTTTTTCTTTACTATTCAATCCAATATTTCTTAAATAATTTCAACTAAAAAAACAAAATGTAAAATAATTAAAGAAACTTTTCTACAATTTAACGGGCACTTAAATTTTAACAACAATATTAGATATTATCACTTGGTACCTACTTATACAACTAAGATAATGATTAAGTTTTTTTGATTGAGCCATATTTGATATTGATATTTTTTTGAAGTTATAGTAATACTAAAGGAGTACTATGAGATATTTATTGCATTTATAAAAATTACTAATTAGTTGCTTATTACAATATATTTATCTGTTAATTATTAGTTATTACTTAGAATGTATTTTTAAATGTATATATATATATATATATATTCTGTAGATGGCTTGAATACAAAGACTTTGAATTGATGTATTTCTAATAGAAATTTGGAAATCTTTAGTGTAAAGATTAATGTATCAACATTATTAAAGTGATAAAAGATGCATATTATTTTTAAACTCTATTCTCCTCTTAATTAAGTAATCCAGTTGTACAATTGGTTTTAATTAAAGACATGAATTATTTGTTATCTTTAGAACTCTGAAGGTTATTTATATAATGGTACTGTGTCTGGAAAGAGGATGAAAATTGACCATAGTCCTGTTGAGCTCCCAAGTATTTTATCTAGATCTAAATTACACAGTTCATCACAGTCATCACAATCTGACGATAGCGAGCATCAGTATTTTACTAATTTACAAAGAAACTCCAGAGTACGAGCTGACTCTGATCCATTTCAAATTAACTCTGAAAATAATGATTCCTTCCAACAATTAAGTGTTGGTAATAATGGAAGTGTAGAACGACGGCCACTATCTGAGTTACAAGTTCTATCTCCAGACTCCCATTCAATTTATTCAGATGATAGGTAAGTGATATAAAAAAAAAAATTCAACTGTGAAAATATCTATAATTTATTTGATATACTTAGGTCGGAATCAGAAGCTAGTAGTCCTGCTCTCAGTGAACCTGCCCCATTATTATCTGACAATGAACTAAGTCCAGATTGTATTGATAGTTCTGAACCAAAGAAAAATATTGAAAATGATCCACCTACCTATGTGCCTACTCCACGTTATTCAAACATTCAAGAAAGTGTGGGGAGTAACATAGTTACTACTTGGAGCAAGTAAGTTACTAATTATTTAAGGATGTAACGAACAATATAATTAACTTTATTATTTTATCATTGTTTCAGATTTCGTGACATGGCCATCAACCAGAAACCAGTTGCATTAAATGACAGACCATGTCCATTACCAGAAATCCCTTGGGGTAAACGTGCAGCTTTTTGGCAGATGATATGTAATAGAGATTCCGCCACATTAACATATAGGAATCCTGATTACCATGATTGCCATGAACATATAACACCTCGAATGAGAGCTATTCTTTTAGATTGGCTAATTGAGGTATCATTTCATAATAAATTATTCATGTTATCATATTTTAAATTATTCATATATGTTATTAATTACAATGTATTTATTTGATTTTAGGTGTCATCTGTTTATAAGCTACACCGAGAAACTTATTATTTAGCTATGGATTATTTAGACAGATATTTATCAAACAGTGATTCTATTCCTAAACAAAAATTACAACTCATTGGTAATTACACTTTCCTAGCCTTAATTTTAAAGCCATGCAAAGACAAGTTAATTTAGGGTTAACTTATTTTTGTACATAGGAATTACTTGTTTATTTATGGCTGCCAAAATGGAAGAGATTTACCCTCCTAAACTGACTGAATTTGCTTACGTCACCGATGGTGCATGTACTGATGAAGATCTGTTAGATATGGAGAAAATATTATTGATGGTAATTACACATAAATAATAATTGAACTAAACACAATGAATAAACTAATTTCTTATATATATTTTTAGCATTTGCGTTTCCGTTTAACACCTGTTTCTATAAACTATTGGGTAGAATTGATGCTGCAATTCATTTGTGTTGATGATAGTACAGCTGAAGACAGTTTGATTGTTCCACAATTTCCTCAAAATTTATTCAATCAGGTGGCTCATCTTTTAGATCTAGCTAGTCTAGATTCAACTAGTTTACGTTACTCATATAGTGAATTGGCAGCGTCTGCTCTTACTATAGTGCTAAATAAAAAAATTGCTTTAACCATTTCCGGTAAGTTATTTATGAAATACTTTCAGTTGAATTTTCAATTATAATTTAATTATTTAATTAATCAGGTTTATCAGAAGGAAACGTATGCAATTGTGTTGAATGGATGTCTGTATATTGGAGTGTAATTCTTGAAGAATACCAATATGAAGAAATTGATTTTGAAAATGATTCAGAACAAGTAGATGGCACCCATGTTAAACAACAACACTTAGTCAGCATGGATATGTATGTAAGTATCACTTGTACATTTTTCTTATGGTTCGTCAACAAATTTTAAACATTTTCTCATACCTATTTATTTATAATTTTTGCACTCAGATGTAAAAAAGGTACACATCTTAATTTAATATATTTTATCTGTGTAGTAGAATTGTATTTGATCAAAAATATTATATTGATCAATGTTAACAGTCTTATGACATAATAAATTACCTTAACTAAATTTATTTATACTTTTAGGATTTAGCACAGAGTAGATTTGAACTTATTCAATTATCTCGAGTAAAGGGCCCAGTAACTCCATCAAACTTATTAACACCGCCATGGAGCGGTAAAAAATATCCTGTAACAGCTGAAGAGTGCAAACCCTCATGTAGCTACAAATGATAAATTATATACTGATAACACCAACAGTAAGATTTTTTTTTATTAAAACATGTCTATCTTACCTTGTAATAGGTTATTGTATTCAGATGTATTCTAGTTTTCTTTGTGTTAAAAAAATATTTTATTTTAATTAATAGATTCTGTCTTGACGACTTAGATTATTTAAATGTGCAATAATAATCTATTTTTTTTAAATTAAATACTGTTGGTAGTTAGTTATATTTATACACGCAATTTGGAAATCAGTAATCATACTGAAAATGTTAATCCTTCAAGTAAATAGCTGATTTCTCTTCTGATAAGTGTAATATAAAAGTCAACAATGTTGATTGAACTGGTGTTCCTCATTTTATGTTATGTCAAATTGCTAAAAATTAAAAAACCAAAAAAATATACTTGGCCTTCATGTTAATTACAATTTTATGTATCAATTACTTTGTACATTATATATGATTATACTAAATACTTAATAGGCTCACAAGTAATTATATTAAGATTATTATAACAAATGTACTTTTTACAAGCCATTCCTTCATATTACACAATCTTATAATTTTGACTTTTTATATCAAATTACATTATCCTTTTGTATTCTAGTCTTATTTAGTTGATAATGATAAAATTATTTTGTGTAGTCTCATAGCATGTTTTATTATGTACAATTTTTTTTTGAAACTTTAAATTATTATTTTCTTATGTTAAGATGTGCGTATTCATGGTTGTATACTTACTCCATTGGTTAGTTATGTATTTGTATATGTGTAAAATCGAAATCAATGATTTTCTAATGTGCCAGTTTCTTTTTATGTAATGCAATGACCAGAATTTTTGAAAAATTTGTATAAAATGATCTCCGTTCAACATTGAATTAGTATTAAAATATATTATTATAGAACTTAAAAATATTTAGAAAATGTTTCCAGTTTTTTTATTATAATTATGTGAATTTCATTGTTTAAAACTAATATTTTTTTTCTCAATAAAGTAATCATTACTTACAAAAAAAAAATTATAACTAGGCCGTTATTAAATTAGAAATAATCAGGTTGGGGAAGAGAATTATTTGTATATTTCTTAAGTTGGTATGTATTTAAATTTAATTCTTATCAATGGGAATATATATATTTTATTGGGATAATAAAAAATTCTTTGTTATATTATTAGCAGTTAAACATTTTTGTTTTATAGTTAAAATTATTTTATTCACAGTTATAAATCTCTATAAACATAATATATAAATATATATATATTTTTTTATGTACATGTGTGTAATGTAACTTGAACTTACTATAATAAATTATGATTATAATTATTATGGATATCTTGTATTGTTTTATTGTATACGTTTTAGTGGTATGTGTATGAATGGTAAACTGTTGTTGTTGGCTATTATTTGTGATGAGTAACGTTTATTTTGAGAAATATTTAACTACATATCTATGACATGTCATTATTAACAAATATTTATACTACCTGCATTTTCTTGATAGGATATTGCAATAAAAAATATTTTGAGACAAGGTATTATATTTTAAAGGGCTAAAGTGCGCTTTACCAACCCCTCACGATTTTCTAATTTTTTTTTCAAACGTCTTGCTTAAAACGATGGTGTACATTTTTTTTCCTGGAAACTATTATTTTAGAAGTTATAGCCTTCCAAAGTTTGCGATCTTACGTTTATGCGCTTGCGCGCAACTCTACTTGACTGCCATGCGCAGTGCCTATAACAAATTTTAAGTTTTTTTTTTTACGTATTTTAACAAGTTGTGGGACATAGTCATTTTTGACTTCGCGAATAATATTATGAATCCCGTCATTATTAAGGTGAAATATAAACTATAGTTGAGTACCTAATTAGACTAGGTATATTCGCCCAAGTAAAATAAATAATAATATTTATTTGGGGAAACCTATGTATTTCAAAAAAAATTTACTTATTTTAGTTTAACTGGCCATCGTGTCTGGTGACCGGAGCCGATAGTCGACGGGAGGTCCCTTGAGTTTGAAGATCAGAGCCACTATACTTGTGTTACTTCAACTAATAAGGTTAGGTTTACTTTTTAGGTTATCCGTCTGCCCGAAGGTGTGCCCCCGCGACCCCGAAAGTGTCGCCACCAATTCCCTTTCCATCAGGTTTGCTATTTAAGCCCGGGGGGTTTGGGGGCCGAACCCCCATCCAGCGCGAGATCCGGAGGACCTCGAGTTTGGCGATCGGAGCCAGTAGGCGAAGAAATTCACTATATACTTATGTTATATGTAAATAGCCCAATGAGTGAAAACACAAATTGACTATGCATACGGATTTGTAACTTTTAATATAAAAATTTCGAGGTCCTCTGCGCGGCATTATAGTAGTGTTGCGTGCATGCGTATAAACGTGAAATCGCAAACTTTGGGAGGCTATAACTTCTAAAATAATAGTTTCTGGGAAAAAAAAATGTACACCATTGTTTTAAGCATAAAAAACAAGTCGTTTGGAAAAAAAAATCGAAAATCGTGGAGGGTCGGTAAAGTGCATTTGTTCCAAATCATTAAATTTAAAGCAGAGGTTCTTCATTTGTTCTTATATCAATTTTAAATTACATACCTAAGAACAGTATTCTTTTACGTTGATTAAATACGTTAAAAAAAACCTTATAAAAATCTAAATTTTCTTCTGCCTATAAATAGCTTAAAAAGAGTGAAAATATTTTGAAAATGTTATTAAAGTAAAGTGGAAATCCCAAGAAGTGCCGGGCGGTAAAGTGGAAATCCTCAAAAGTGCTGGGTGCACATATCACGCGCATACCCCTGCACAACCAGACACTGAAATCTATACCACGGTCCTTACAAAACATAAACTTTTGGTTAAATAATCTTATAATATTCATATTACAACCTCCATTCGCGTGACGCTTAAAATAAATTTAACCAAATCGTTTCTTTTATGAAATATTGTTGTAGAATTATGGTCTAGTTGTTACATAGATCCCTGCATTACCTTTGCTGTAATCGATGAATGCAGAGGCGTGACAAAAAATAGCATGTGGCTCGTGCGGGAGGGCTCCTCGTGCCGCACACGTCGCCCGCGACTGAAATAGCTACACAATATACTATTTTGCATTTTTGTCATGCTTGCACCGAAAGTTTGGTTTTCGATAACGGTTGAAGCTTTGGGAAGCGGTAAGAGTTTTCCATCTCGGTAAAGTGGGAATCCCTAATAGTCCGGGTGGATGGTAAAGATGAAATCATAAAAGTACTGATCGCTACATATCACGCGAATCCTCTGCTCAACCGGACACTAAAATCTATACCACGATCGGACGATCCTTATAATATATAAACTTTTGGTTACATCATATATTCAAATTATAACCTCCTTGTACGACGCGTAAACATGTTTCTTTCATGAAATTGTTTTCGTATAATAATTTGGTTGTTGCATAGATCCAACCATAATGCATTTTACCTTTGTCTGTTTTTTTATCCTGTATACAACATTTCTACCAGAACCCAGACAGCATTTTGTAATCATATTTTAATATTATTATTATAACTTTATACCAATATTATTCGTGATTATAATTTTATAATAATATTTTTAAACAAAAAATTGCTGTCTGGGAAGGAGTACTTCGATTTCAACATATAGTACCTTAACATATTTTAGCAAATTGAATCAAGATGGTACTTTAGAGAGGTCATTTTTCGATTTTCTCAATAGTTATTTAATTCCATAGGAAAAACTTCCAACAAATTACGAAAACCGGCTAAAAATGGGATTTTAATTTCTAACGCTTTATTTATCGCCAGAGCAACGAATAAAAAATAATATTCATATTATAATATTAATTCAACTTACATGATAAAATAATTATTAACAATATAAAATATCCAGACTGACAAACCGTCTACGCTCAGAATCGTTTTTCTTATAAAATGATATTATATCATTGAATTCAAGTTTAATACAATCCATTATATATTGACCCACTTGTAATAACTTACTGTATAGCAGAGCGACATCCTGCTTTTTTATTCTTATTTTATACTATTATTTATATAGGTACTGAAATATATACCACTGTGACAGACGACAGTAGCACTATCCTTACAAAACATAAACTTTTGGTTACATTGTATATTCATATTATAACCTCCGTGCATGACGCTTAAAATAAATAAAACCAAATCGTTTCTTTCATAAAATATTGTTTTCGTAGAATAGTTTGGTTGATGCATAGACTATTCAGCATAGTTCCCAGCCTGCGTTACCTTTGCCGCGATGGCGTGCTCGATGAAGACGTAACAAAAAATAGTATGTCCTGTGCTCGTGAGGAAAGGCGATTTCAGTCTTGGGTGAAATACGGCCCTTGACTGCGGCTCGTGCCGCACACGTCGCCCTCGACTGAAATAGCTCACTTCCCGCCCTTGCCACACAATATGTCGTAAATATATTTTCGGATATTTTGTGGGTCACCAAAACAATAAAGTCGGTCAGTGGCATTGAACTTTATAATAACTGGAACGCTCACCGCCCATATGACTAGTGTAAATAAAACCGAGCGAGTGTGTTAGAAAGAGATAGCGAATACTTTAGGTATTTCTATCATTCTATCTCTGTCTCTTTATTGATAATACGTCGTACCGTATTCATTTTAAATGTTCACCGGCATAAATATTGTGAATATTGTGATCGACGTCCGTCAATTTCAGCTTTTTGCTCTTTCTGCTTGAATTGACGTGTTTGTTAATATTTTATATTCTAGTCTACAGGTACAATTAGAAAATGGTGAATTTTTGTAGTGCATTTAACTGGAACAGTTCAAGTGATGTTAAAAATGAATTAATATTTCACAAGTTAGTATTAATGTTAATTGTGGTTGATTATTATATTTGTTGTACTATTAATTTAAGTTATAGGTCCCTATATAATTATATAAATTATTTAACTTTGTATATTTATCTCCAAGGTTTCCACTTAATGATAGTGAGAGATTAAAAAAATGGATACATGCTGTCAGACGGACCAATTTCTAACCAAACGGTAGTTCATTTTTATGTAGTCTAAATTTCAATGAGAATGACTATAATAAACCTGTTGAAAGTGGGAAGTTGGTTTTGAAAAAATGTGTTGTGCCAACTATCTTCGATTTCCCTGATCATTTAATGCCAAAGGTGAAAGAAAGACGAATTCTGCAGCGATCGGTGGAAATTCAAGTAAGAATTGTTTTTAATTCACTTGATATGATAATAATAGTTTTTTATTGGATAATAAAAAACAATACATTATTAATAATTATTAAATAATATAAACAATATAAAACAAATTACATTGATATTATAAAATCTCATTGAACATTTGTTATTTTTTCTTCATAAATAATAAATATTATTATATAATAATTCTAGGGATGATTTAGACCTTCAAGTAATGAACATAAAATAATATTATTTAAAATTCCAAATTAAAAAAAATTAACATATTTTTAGATTCTGAGTGGAACGATGAATGTATTGATTTTACAATGATGTGTGTTTTTTTATTTTTTAATTTATTTTTTAATTTTTTATGTGTCTG
>NC_042494.1:120002407-120017260 GCF_005508785.2 Acyrthosiphon pisum
TTAAAAATACATAGGCACAATTTTTTTTTATAAGCATTTAAAGATCAAATTTTAATTTGAAAAATTATTTTGTAGTTAAAAATGTATAAAATGTTCAATTTTTGTATCTAAGAATTGAAAATTTAAAACAAGATTCCACGTAAGTAATTAATTCTGTTACCAAAAAATCTAAAAAATACATTTATGCAGTTTATTTTTATAGTCATTTTAAGTACAAATTTGGACGAAATTACATATTAAAAACCTAGGATAACTATTTTAGTATTGTTGTTATTTTTTTTTGTTGTGATTGTATAATATTATTCGTGGGTACTTGAAACTTCTAAAGTATACTATTATATATCTATGATAGTACCACGGTTTTTTGTTGATGTATAACGCGTTATAAGTACCTAATAAATATTATGATATGATTAATTTGGAATTTATTATAGGTACCTAATATAATATTATGTCTTATACCTAGACTAACATACCGTCTCCGCTCAGAATCGTTTTTCTTATACAATGATATTATATCATTGAATTCAAATTTAATACCATCCATTATACAGTGACCCACTTGTAACCTACTGTACAGCAGAGCGAAATCCACTTACCCACCTTTTTTAAATTTTTAAACAATATAATTTATATTGATAAATATTTGTATAGGATGAATTAGAACAAGCTCAGAGTAGCACAAATGCTTCAGTTGTTTCTAAAAGTATGTTTGTTGATGTTGGGGTCCAAACAAAACTAACTGGCGAAGAATTAGATAGAATTAGATAAGAAATTATAGTATAAAAGTTCAACGACATTTTATAACTAAAATAAGAAATTTAAAGCCTGAACATCCAATTACTGATACTTTTTCTTTAGAGTTACATGAAATGAAAATTATTAAATTTATATCATCATATTATTGTACCTTAAGAGTTTATACACAGTGTAAGCAGTTGACACAAAAAAAACCATGATCCAAAGTCATCTCTAAGACATAAATTAACGAAACTAATTTTATTTAATCACGTTTAAAGCTTAAGTTTATACAATATATTATGTAAATTACAGTAGCAATTATTTTATATTTTTAATCAGTATGATATATCAATATACAATGTATAATAAAGAATTTTAAGTGTTAATTTTTTAACTTGAATTATAATAAAGATGTTAGATATGTTACTATTTGTTATATAATAATTTTAAATAAAGTTTTATTGTAAATAAATGTAGTACGAAAGATGGATGAGGAAGAGAGAGAGTAAAATATGGACGAGATAATGGCAAGAAAATAGCACGTGTGAATAAAGGAGAGATTAGGACAGGGCTATTTGGAGGTGTAGGACCCCAAATAGTTGGGAGAGTAGGGTGATAAACAAGAAATAAATTGTTATTTTGTTTCAATCAAATTTAAATTGTATTTTATGTTACAGGAAATACATCAGAAGAATATACAAATCCTTCCAGGCAGTGTGGAACATAGAATACAATTTTGGGGAGGTTTTGTATCATATATACCAGTGACAAAACTAGAGGGGCCTGTGACTCCCTGACTACATTTTTATATATGAGCCTAAATTATTTTCCAACATGCATAGGGTGACCATACGTCCCGTATAATCCCGTTTTTTTCTTTATTGTTAATTTATAATTTTTTTTTATTCTACGATATTTTTAGTATCACAGTATTCAATAGAACATATTTTAAATCTATACTCGTGCCGCCGGTAGAACGCTACTCGCTCGCGCATCCAAATGATCGAGCTCCGCGGTTTTGTAGCCAAATTGCTCACACTCTACCACCTAAAAATTCAGCTTAAGTAGAAGTTAAGTGGTGTGAAATATTTGAATACACTAAAGCTCATGACATTGATACAACTAACATATCAAAAATTGTAGAATATTCTTTGGCAATTCCGGGTACAAATGCTGCAGTAGAACGGATTTTTTCAACCATTAATGTGTTGTGGACAGATGAAAAAAATCAATTTTTGGTTGAAACTATCAAATCAATTATAATTGTAAAAACACATTTTAAAAACTTATCTTGTAATGAGTTTTATAATATTCTATTGAAAGAAACTAAGTTACTCAATGAAATCAGTTCAGCACAAAAGTATACAAAAACATCAAAAGAATAAATTTCCTGCCATAGTCATTAAAATAATTTTTTTTGGATTTTTGTGTACATATTATACTTATTAATATTTTATTTGTATTTAAAAACTATTATACAGCATACATTTAATTTGTTTTTTTTTATATTAATATATTTAGTTAAGTAACTTAAGTGTCCCGTATTTTTATTTTATTTTTATGGTCACCCTAAACATGCATCATCTATAAATAAATTCTAAACTATTTAATTTGTAATTTTCAGATTTTAATCATAAACCTGACTTAACCATAATCCCTCTTCACCACCAAACACCTGCCGAAAATGAATTTTTTTCAAATTCTTCCCCCCCTCCCCCCCATTACAGCAAATATTTTATATAATATTATTAATTATTACATTTAATTTTTTTTATAAAAACTATTAAATATTGAATGGATAAGTAATTACATAGTTAGGTATTTCATATTTTGGACAATTGTATTTCATTCTGTTTTTGTATATTACATTTTTTAAATAAATAAATAAGTGAATAATTTAAATATATCAACAACAGAGTTTTATTGGTAAAAAAAATATAAATTGGTTGTTAATTTATCAAGCGGACAGTTTAATTTCTGAATGCAGGTAATATTTAATGCTAATTAATCCAAATATGCATTGTATGATATAAATATATACGACATACGTATATTTATATTATAAATAAATATCTCGTAGTCCAATAATTATGATTCAAGCGTCAATAAATAGCGATATAAAATAAAATTGTGATTTGCCAATTGGTGCCGTATGTTAAACAAGGATAGATACTCCTAATATATACGCTATCTCTTTTTAACATCCTCGCTCGGGCCACACTACGTGGTGAGCGTTCCAGTTTATTATATAGTTTAATGGTCAGTGGTCGCAATACCCGCGGGTATATCAGCAGTAGCTCATGTACCTATTGCGAATTTGCGATTACGATGATATTGTTATTGGATATTTTAATATGTGTTATGTGTACGTTGTACCTACTTTGTTGTTTCTCTTATAACATACATTTTTAGGTAGTATGGATATAATAAAATATAATTTTTTTTTTGAACGCGAATACTCAAATCCGATCTTAAAGCCTAGGAAAGCTCTTATTACGGCCCTATATAGCTGCTAGTAGAACGGCTTAGAAGGTTCATAGTATAAACTATAAATAGGTACCTAATAGCTTAAAATTAATTGAATTATTTTGAAAATCTCATTGCGCGCGTGGGTATATAGATAGTAAAATGTATTATAAACCTATATATATTGTAAAAGCTAAAAAAGAAAGAAAAGAATGATATACCTATGTAAAATGTTTGAGTCCATTCAAATAATGTTTTTAAATAATAACACTTGTCTATATATGTACGTAAACAAATGTTAGCTATATAAAAAGAAATTATTTATGAATTTTAAGCTGCCACATTTTCGCGATTTTGACGAACTTCGTTAAAATTCTAATTTCAGACACTCATAAAAAACGATTATGGATGTACTCTCAACTTTTTTTTAAAATTTTACTAATAACAACTTATAAAGACCCTTGTATTAGATTTTTAACTTTTTGTCAGTGAAAAATTGTTTATAAACAATTTTTCACTGACAAAAATTGAAAAAAAAATTTTGCAAATTATTAAAACATTTTGCGAATCTTATCTTGTAGGTATAATATGGAAAGGTACATGGAAGATAGTCATATAAACATTCTGTGAGAATTTCATTTATTTACGGTTTTTCGTTTTTGAGTCACTACAAAAAAGAAAATCGATTTTGTCAAAAATTGGTTTCAAGTAAACATTTCTGATTTTTCTTTTTGGAAACTTTTTATTTTTAACCCCATCATTGAAGTCCCAACATAATTTACTTTCCTACTAAAAAATATGCTGAAGTAGAAAAGTGAAGCACTTTAATTACCCACAAAGGTGCGCAGACTGATGGCAAATAGAAAAAAAACACATCATTGTAAAATCATCGTTCCACTTAGATTCTAAAACTATACAATATACGATTACAGAATTACACAATAAACTGCAATACATAATCAGTGGCGTTATTTCAGTTTTTAATAGAGGAGGGCAAAAGTTTGGATCAGCCAAAATGAGTAATTTAATAAACAACCCTCTCTCATGAGGTATGTTAACCTGGCACCCCAACGTCAAAATTTTGACTTGAAAACTGATTGGTATTATGTAATCTTTTACCTAACAATATGTAACCACAAAAAGAAAATTGTAACCAAACAGGTACCCCGAAAAACCCGATCCAAATTCCAAGATTCCAAAGTCTGTCAAGCTCATATTTATATATTACAATGTTCCTTTTCCTTCATAAAACACACACATATACCTACGGCCTACATACAAATTTGAATGCACGTCCACCCATGCGTTTAAATATAAATATATCCCAACTATTAATTAGTAACTACTATAACTACCAATTTATCATTGTGACAATAATTTCTTATAGTACCTACATAATATAATATTTTCATATAAATATTAAATAGGTATGTTTTTGGGCTAATATAATATTATAATAATGGTTAATCGGAAACTACCGGGCACCGGCCTATTGGCCTGATTTTAAAATCAGATAGGGGAAAATACCCACCTTGCCATTCCCCAGATGACGCCTCTGAACCTAATTTTAATACGCCACTATGACTTTCACTTGTTGTTCTCTCTGTGGCGCGATCAGCGTTGACGAAAATATTGTGTCGTATGGACATGGCCATGTTCAAGGTCGTCACCTGCAATCGGCAATCAATATGAATTATATTTTAGGCCTTTAGACTTTGGTACTTATACGTTATAAGTTACAAGTTAGTATAGTTACAAACATTCAAATTTCTTATCTCCGGAGTCAATTCAAACATATATCTATTACAGAAAATACTTTAGAGTCGCGTGGTTGAGTCAGGACTCAACTCTTTTAATAGTCAAAACTTAAAATTAGTCTGGGACTCAATTCGATGATATTGATATCCGAATTGCCCAAAGAAAATTAAATATTTAAACATTTTAAACTAAATATTTATTTTATTTTTGTTGTGCCAGTCAATATTCTAGATTTAGGATAATTATTGGTCCCCGTAAAAAACGCCATAGCGGTCAATTAATCCCCGTTATAATGAATCGTTTTATTAATTAATACTAAATAATGTAAATCATGGTACCTATATTAGGTATAATATACTAGTATTTATAATCAATCAACATTTTTATCTTATTTTATCTTATTTAAAAATGAACCTCCATTGCTGGTATAAACAGTGTCGCAACTACACCAATTTGGGCCCGTGTGTAAATAAAATGAATGGCCCCCTCCTCACTCTTGAAAATTGAAAAATTAATTTTTCCAAATTTGAAAACATACTTTGGAATTTTGAGTTTTTTCTCATACAAAATAAGGTTAACATAATTGAAACACGTATAGGTACCTATGTGTTTACAAATAAATAAATGTAATAATTTGTAGCCTTTTTTATTCATTTTAAATATGAATAATTATTAAATAACAAATAAATTGAACATACCATACATTAACAGTCAACTCGAAAATAAATACTGAAAAATTAATTTTTCTTGCATTTTTGTTTGCAAAATTGTCAATTATATTCTCTATGTTAATATCATTTGTTTGTTGTCTTTCAATATTGAGCAAAGCTATACTTGAATGTCTTATTTTTAATTTTAGTTTAATCTATATTCTTAATCTTATTTTTCTATTTTTAATTTCGATTTTCTCTTATACAACTTATACAGGCTGCAAAAGAAACGTTGATGTATGATAATGTTGTATTGTTCAATTTTTGTGTACAAAACAAAACCAATCTATTGTTCAATCTTGTTCAATCTTTATTAATAACTATTATAACAAAATGGTTTTATTTTTTTCTTTCTATATAATATTTTAAAATTTTTATCTTTGGGCCCCCCATTATGAGTTGGGCCCTGGGCCGTGTGTTTGACACACGCAACACACCCGGTTATTGCGGAACTGGGTACAAAAAATGTGTTTGTTAGTAACTTTCTACTGATGCAAAAAAGAATCTTTAATAAAATGTATCATATGGAAAAACAAATTGGCCTACAACCTCTTCTAATTCTTCTCCTGATTATTATTTATTTCTAACCTCAAGGCATTGAATCGCGGTACAAAAGTCTTAGGAAAAAAGTCTGGTATATTATATATATATAACAATATACATAATTTAATATTATATTATAATATACTAGCTGATCCCGTGCACTTCATTTCCCGGCAACCAATAATTATTATTATAATAGCTTCAAAACCCATGGCAACCATTTATAAACAAAAATTTCCATATTATGAAATATCAAAATCACTGTTTGAGCACCTCCCGGGGTTGGTCCTCTCCCTTTTTAAATTAGCCTATCTTCTGCTTATATGTATAATCTATCTATGTATATAAAAATATCTGATTCCGTTCACTTCGTTGCCCATTAAAATTTCCAACTCTGTATGAATAATACCTATGTTTTACATATCACCATGGAAACCATTTATATACAAAACATTCCATCGGAAATTTCAAAGTACAGTGAAACTTCCATATAACGAACTTCCATTTAACGACATTTTCTGTTTAACGAAATATTTTTAAGAACTATAACCTTCATTGTTAATTACACGTGAATTTATCTCCAAATAACGAATCTGATGTTTCTATATAACGAAATAATTATTCGATAAAAACCAGTTTTTGTAAATGTTGTCTCTATCAAATTGATAGTTTATGTCATACATAGTACTAAAAAAGATATTGCCGCAAAATATAGTATTCCAACAAGTTCTCTATCAACCATTTTGAAAAACCGTGAAAACATAACCAAGCAAATGCAAAATCTTCTCTCCTCAGCAATAGAAAACTAATGAAAATTTGTGTCTATGAAGAAGTTGACAACGCTGTTCAAGAAAATCAAAAAATAATTTTATTTGTGGATAGGTAGTTGTACTGCTCATCCTCGTACCTTATCTACAAAGTTAAAATCTGTAACGCTTGCATATTTTCCCCCCCAAATACAACAAGTAAGCTCCAACCAATGAACCAAGGAATAATAAATAATCTTAAAGTGTATAATCGAAAATGTATTTTGAACAAAGTTATTTCAAATCTTGAACAGAGAACAACAATTACTCTGCGAGATTGTATTTCTGAGGTATCGAAAGCTTGGAGAAGTGATGTAACGTTCGAAACCATAAAAAAATGTTTCTTCGAAGCTGGATTTACAAATGAAATTATTGAAACCGATATTGAAATACCAGATGTACAACGAGAATGGGAGTTAGTTCACTGCGATGGCGTTACTTTACAAGTTTATTTGAAAATTGATGAAGATATCACCATATATGAATCACCTACTGACAAGCCCGGATTAAGACATTTCGAGGCCCAGGGGCCAAAGTTTTAAAAGAGGTCCCTGTACGAAAAAAATAATAATAATAGCTTGTTACGTACGTTATGTTTATAATGTATATATTATTTAATATTAGGTACCTGTTATAATAAATTTATATAGATATTAGGTACTTGGCAATAAATAATTAATGCATCATTTATTTATAAATTATAATGTATAAACTTTTTTCTTCGCTAAATAATCATTGATTTTTTTAAGGTGATTTATGCAGTGTTATAGCCTATAAAGAAAAAATTAATGGATAAGTCTGAGGCCCATTTATAAATTTGAACTAATGAGGCCCGGGGGCCATGGCCCTCTTTGGACCCCCCCTTAATCCGGGCTTGCCTACTGAAGAAACTATTGTAGAAGAGGTTAGAAAAAAAGAAAATCCTGATGAATTTGAAGAAGACGACGAAGAGGAACATGCAATAGAACAATCCAAACTCACAGAAGAAGACATATTAAACGCTTTATCAGTGGTAAGAAATGGTTTATAGACAAGAAGCAAATGTTCCCGATGAAATTTTGAAACTTGACGAAATAGAAACTTTTTATAAAAAAAGGACAATTTTCAAAAATAATAAGCAAACAAAACTTACAGATTATTTCAGATTAAATTATATTTAAGGTTAAAAATTAAATTAAACTGTAATATGATGTTTGATGTTGTATTTTACATACATATATAATTAAAGTTGTAAAAAAGAAGTTGAAAAATACGTAATTCTATAATTGGTTGCCATGGTAATATGGAGACACACACAGACGGAAATCTCAAAATAATATATAAATGGTTGCCATGGTAATATGGACACACGCACACACACACCCACACATACATTCATATTTATATATATAGACTAGCTGCTACTACTCAACACTATCCATTACAGCTACCCACTTGTAATCATCTGTACAGCAGAGCGACACCCACTTGCCCACCTTTTTTTTATTGAGTTTAGATTTTTTTTATTCCAGACTATCAGATATTACAATCTGACGGGATATTATTTTAGTAAATTCCATAATAGAATTTGTCATAATAAATTCCAAAGATGATTACAAAGAGTTTATACACCAGTGATAACATTTTTGATAAGACTTGTTTATTGTTTATTGTTTTAACTTTTAGCTTATCGATTACTCGATTAGCATTTAGCAAACTTCGTAGTTACGTTTCGCGGAATCGGTTCGGCGTTTCGGCCTATACTCTCTAGAAGTCTAGACTGTAAAATACTAATAATATAAAATGAATGCTCCTCCAACATTTGAATCATTTTTGCTGTATGACGGAGAAAAAAAGTGAGTTATATTGAGTTATCTACTTGTCTATTTGATTCCCACATTTGAACATTTCCCAGAGCCGACTAACTTTGCTTTTTGAATTTTAGAATAGTCAAAGAAGTGGATACTAAAGTGACAAATGCAGCAATTTTTACAGTCAACAAAGAAGATCATACTTTGGGAAACATGATCAGGAAGTGAGTACTACTTTGTTATTGTCATAGTTACCGATTATCATCATTGTGTTCATAATCTATTATTTTATTAATTTAGCCAACTACTTAAAGACCCTAATGTACTTTTTGCCGGATATAAACAACCACATCCACTGGAACATAAATTTGAACTTCGCATACAAACAACATCTGATTATACACCTCAAGATGCTTTAACTAATTCTATAACTGATCTCTTGGCTGAACTTTCTTTGTTTGAAGAACGTTTCAAGGTATTATCTTTTAATTTCTTTACAATACAAATAATTTTGATGTACAATACCTATGTAATTGAATGGTCTTCAAAGAAAAAGTCCAAAAAAAAAACTATTTGGAAAATAAAAGTTTTATAAGATAGACCTGGTTATGTTAGTTTGTAATGTAAAATGTATGTACATGACATACATCTGACATATCTAACATTATCTACCCTGTGTCTTTTTTGTTTCTGTGTTTAGCACACTGATATTTGCCTAAAACATTGACTTTAGATGATGTAAGAGATTCGAGTAGCAGGAAAAAATTGGGACAAATTGTACCATAGAAAAATATTTAAAAAAATACAAACTATTAAAATCGGTATATTAGATTTTAAATATACCTTTAATTAGAAATTAGATCTTTAATTCATAATATGTATGTGAAAAGGGCGTGGTTAAATTGTCGTAATTTTAATTTAAAAGCTATTGACTATAATTTATATACTTTTGCCTTTTATAATGTTCATACAAATAAATAATATTTGTAATTTTATAAGCTAATTACATGTATTCTTTTTATATAATATCACCTATTTTAATAATGGTTTATTAACTACTATAATATATTTTATATTTAATAAATCGTTTGCAATTAGGGAAGCAGATTAACGAAATACGCTCTGGTGGAAATAATCTGTACCTTCTGATTCAGTATATATAGATATAGTTTTACATTGGTTAGTTTACTTTTTCTAATAAATTAATTTTATTATCTAATTTTTATACGCTAGTATAAAGCTAACTGTATACGTTGGCAAGCACAATTTCTACTAATATTATAATATACATTTAAATACACTTCACTTAAAGTAAAACGGTTACAGAATGTTGGGAAAATACAGACAAGCTGATAATAGTATCCCGCTTCACGTAGAGGGAATCCGCCTAATCATCAGTATGGCAGGCGTCGATAGTGCTCCCTGTGTTAATCTGTCTTCCCATACTATGAATGATTTCAAGTTACTTTTACTTTATTGGCCTTTTACCAGCTGTTTTCTTATGACCTATCCTATTATATTGTTACATTTAGATCACATAGAATAGAATACTAGTTAAAATGATGTTATACTGAACAATATTTTGAAAAATTACATTACATTATTTTTCTGATAAAATTTAAAATACCCCGTAATTCCATTAAACATATTTAAATAATAAAATTATTACAACTAACATTTATATTTATTTTTTATTTTTTCAGGAAGCTTTGAGGGAGAAAAAAGAAGGCCTTGATTAATATGATATAATGAAGTAATATTAATATGTAATTTTAAGGTGGTTATAATAATTATAATATTAATATTAATAAAAATATAAATATGTAGTTTTGAATTTATTATAATTTCTGATAATTACTTCTTGTTTCTTTGACAGGTATGTTTTTCATGAATACAAATAATTCAAATTTAAAATTATATATGTTCAGTACTGTTAAGCAAAATACTTTTAAAAAGTATTGTTTATTGTATTTTAAAAGCATGATTTTTTTCAATTATTAAAATGATTATCAGTCATGTTAGTTCTTTTTTAGTAATAGTTGCACACTTGCACAACAAACACTGCACCCTCTTTACAGAGAGCTATATGTATTTGGGTATCCCAATCCGTTATCGATTGTCCTTGACGATAAACAATAATGATAATTGATAACCATTTTATTGGTAAATAGTTAGTCTGGTAGTACCATTAATTATAAATAGTTTATATTTATAAATTTTAATCAATGGCAGTTCAACAAGTAATAATATTACCACATAGTAAAATTATAAAGTATAATTTTACAGTCAATAACAATAGATATAAGCAATAATACTGTTACCGACTTACCGTTTCGATTGTCGTCGGCGATAAACTAAACTGTCTCCTGGAGAAAAAAACATTTGATTAATTTATATGATTAGACAAAAACCGATATCAAATTGTCCATAAATATTATACATATATAAATTATACCTATAATATAATTGATATCACGTTGAAGAATGACCACAACCGCACGGTAATTTTATTTAACAAGGATTACAAATAGAAACAAATTAAGAATTAAAGGAATAAAAAAAAAGTATTTCAAATACTTAAAAATAAATATTATATAGTTAATATGAAGTTTTATATAAATTTAAATTCAGTGGGACAGATATCCTTCAATTATTATAGTATAAAAAGTTGTTGTTTTTTTTACAGTAATTCATCAATCTAAAGTTATTAAAATAAAATATTTGATTAGTGTTGATATTGTAATATATAATACAGACGTTTAACTTATAATTGTACAAATATTTGTTAAACTTTAGGTATAGGTATAAATGTTTTAAATATTTATCAGGTGAATAATTCAACTTTATGAATAAAACAAATTCATTTGTAAGACTCAAGTAGTGTTGGTGTTGTACTGGTGTAATAATATCAAAAATGTTTATTTAAGCCAGCAAACATACCATCTATAAAGGCTAAAATGTATAAATTATACTAATCCTAGGATGGTCAAACTTATTTTATTTATTTATAATTCGCAATTTATTATGAAGTTTTATGTCATAAATAGTAAATAGGTACTACTTTTAAAATATTTTATGTAATTTTAAAATTATTAAATATACAAATAGTAAGTATAATAAGAAATGAAAATCAATGGCAAAGTACAATCAAATTAAAGTAACCTCTACCAAGTTACATGGTGTTAATAATTACACTCAAAAGAACTTGATCTTTTTTTGCTAAAAGTTAGCGTTCTGAAGATTTTTTACTTTATAACTTAGATTATAGTAGATAATCTTTGGATTAAATTTGAAGGGTGGATTGGCATATCTGTAAGTTTTCTGATGTACCGGCGTCCGGCCTTGGTATAGACCATTTAATATAATGAAAAAAAATATATGACAAAAATGGATTTTTTTGTAAAACTACATTTGATAAATAATAATATATACATATATATTAGTACCTATGTACCTACTATCAAATCAACCAAAAATTAACAAAAAATATAATATTAAATTGTTTTGTTAAAAAAATTATTTTATTATTTAAAAATATATTACCTACCTACTGTAATCTCTGGTGAATAACGTTTCTGGACGATAAAGAGAAATAAAGAAGGCTTGTAAATATTAATCTGTCAATAATCAAATACCCAACTATTTTTATTTTTTCAATTGTCACCTATTAATTTGGATAGTTTTAAAAATCGAAGGCTGAACATTTCTTATAATATGTACTTGGCTTAAATCTTAAAAAAGGTGGGTAAGTGGATTTCGCTCTGCTGTACAGTAGGTTACAAGTGGGTCACTGTATAATGCATGGTATTAAATTTGAATTCAATGATATAATATCATTGTATAAGAAAAACGATTCTGAGCGGAGACGGTATGTCAGTCTAGGTATAAGACATAATATTATATTATAGCCTATAGTATTTAAAAAAAATTGACCTATAATAGGTACCTATAATAAATTCCAAATTAATCATATCATAATATCTATTTGGTACTTATAACGCGTTATACATCAACAACAAACCGTGATACTATCATATATATATAATAGTGTACTTTAGCAGTTTCAAGTATACCCAACAATAATATTATACAATCACAACAAAATAACTAAAATAGTTATTCTAGGTTTTTAATATGTAATTTCGTCCAAATTTGTACTTAAAATGACTATAAAAATAAACTGTGCTTATGTATTTCTTAGAATTTTTTGCAACATAATTGAATATTTACGTGGAATCTTGTTTTAGGAATATCGCTACATGAGAAATCGAGTGAATATCCAATGTTGTAAAAATTTGAATTTCAAACGATCATAAAAATTTAATTTGACTTTCTTATAGATATTTTTTGTTTGATAAAGGTAGATAATCTTATAAGGAATCTTGTATTACATTTTAAAATCTTAGATTTAAAAAGAAAAATTTTTACGAATTCTTAACTCAAAATAATTTGCTAATTTTCGTGATTTTTCCATATTTTGTCAATTTTTGAACTTTAAATGCTTATAAAAAAAAACTGTGACTAAGGATTTTTAATATTTTTCATCTGCTTTTGAAACAATATACTAGGAGCCTTTTATTAAATTTTCAAGCGTTTTTAATCAACAAATAAAATTTTATTGATATTTTTAGAAAAAAAACTAAAAAAAAATGAAAACTGACAATGTCCGTAAAGAGCTCAAAATAAGTCAAAATATTTTGAAAATGTTATGGTGTATAGAAAATGTTAATATAAACATTCAGTCATAATTTCATGTATCTACGGTCATTTTTTTTAAAGTTACACCAAAAACCAAATTCAATTTTGCGTAAAAATTCCCGTTTTTCCTTAATTTTTCTTTGGTTTTTCTTGGCGCTTTTGAAAATTACTGGGAATTTTAAATTTTGACCTCCCCAATACACCAACGATATTCACTTTCCAATCGAACAAGATACTGAAGTTGAAAATCGAAGCATTATTTCGACTACTTATCGTGTACACAGACACAAAAAAAAATTTAAAAAAAAACACACATCATTGTAAGATCAATACATTCATCGTTCTACTCAGAATCTAAAAGTTTCAAATAGATAATTATATAACTATGTATAATTTACAGTCAGAATTATTATATTTTTCTTTAAGTTCGAATACATCGAACTTCTAGTTGTATCCTTAAATGAACTATGAAGTGTCATGGGACGCTCCCTTTTATCACGCAATCATATTTGCTTATTGACTATTGTAAATTATAATATGAAATACGGCTAATTAAATATTTTATATTTTGAATTGATAAATATTTTAAAATCTAAATGGAATAAAATTTTAAAAATCATTACCCGATGTGTGTAGGAATAGATAAAAAGGGCGAAGGGTGATATCTATCCATATGATAGAAGACGTAATTCTGACTTGCAACTGCCTAGGTAATAGACTAAAACGTCACTAAATTGACTCGAAGACTAAAATTTGGAGTAGGCACTAAGCAGCAGAATTTATTTAACTGGCTATTGTGTTAAAAAATTCTTAGTAAAATTATTATTGCATTGCGGCACGTATCTCTCGGCAAGTCTTTTTTTTGTAAATCACCTCGGTCAATCATTTGATGGACCAAAGAAAGTAATTCTGTGTTTAATATAAAATAAATTATGTGCATCCGGGTGGAAGTAATGCAGAACCAATGCCCACCAAGTCTCTCGTAGTTTAAAAGTAGGTACCAAATAAAAACCTAAAAAAGGGGAAAAGTAGGTAACCGTTCTAATCTACTGTGCAGTGTCTAGTAGGTGTATGGTTTAGCAGGAATAGGCAGGGCCGTATTTACAATTTTTGCACCCTGGGTCAACAATATTTGTGCGCCCCTCCCCCCCCCCCTAAAAAAAATAATTAATTCGTTTTTTAATCGTTTTAGTTATAGTTATTTATTTTATGAACATTTTGTTAAAAACAGACCACGATGATGCATTATTTTAATTACTGTCAAACGTATAACAACATAAAATTGTACACTATTAAAAAAGAAACAAAATTAATGCACTTAACCATGCCCTTTACCATTTT
>NC_042494.1:120017310-120049231 GCF_005508785.2 Acyrthosiphon pisum
TACGGCCCTGGGAATAGGAGTCAAGTATACGTCGTTACAATTGTCATTGAGTAGATAACTGGACTACTGAAGAATGGCTGTGTTGAATTTGAATTCAATGATAAATCATTACATACGAAAAACTGTTATGAGTGGAGACTGTCTGTCCGACCGGGCGCTCGCACTAAGTCACGAATTGCTTCCCATCTGACTCGAATTCATCGAGTGAATTTTTTAAAAAAAGATTACTTGAATTGCCTCCCGATTTCAAAAATATCATTCACTTGAATGGGCGATTGTAAACTCTCCCGATTTTAATGATATGAAATTTCTCCCGGTGGTAAATAGGTAAACTACAGTAATACCTACCTACTAAATTGAATCATAGAAAAATAAATAAAATAATTTATATATAGTGTAAAAAATGTTAAGAATACAAATTTAAAAATATCAGTAAAAACAGCAGTAATCATTAATAGTAATAACAAATTATAAATAATCAATCCATCAAATTTAAAATAATTTAAGTTTGTTATTTTGTATCTTAGGTTAGTTTCCATATTTCCGAGGTTTAAATTTATTTGCCAACAATTTTAAACATTTTGAAACTTAATTTGTGTTTAATTTATCAATTAACTTATTAAAAACAATTTGATGTTTTTTGGTTGTCACTTGTCCTAGCTTATTGTTTTGGTTCCCATTTTGGAAGATCTAATTAATATTACTGTATCTAGCTGCATTGATTTTAATACATCCAAAAATGTATAATGACGATGGTGAGTTGATGAAAAATGCAATCTTATCAAATCCAAACTTAAATCCATCCCAAATTAAAATTATTGTTTTGCCTTTTATGCTAAAAATTCTAGAACTAAGTAATTGTAAACATATTTCATAAAAGTTGTAACTACAACTCAACCTACCTAGGAGTTAGTAAATAAATTTACTTCAAAACAAAATTTATATTTAAATATTTTAAATTTATATTTTTACTTACGTGATTTAAATAAACATTTTTTACATCAAAATGTATCCTAAAAACAAATTTACAAATTGGCTAGGTATTTTGAATTTTTTCCAAAAAAATGTAATTAACTGTTTACGATTAGTGTTAAAAAAAAATAGTATACTGTACTTGTAACGCCAAGGTATATACGTTATTAAAATAAATTATTAAATTATTAAAACAAACATTTTTCATTTATCGGGTGTTTTGTTACACTTTGTAAAAGTCCCTAAGCACAATTATTAGTGTTATTAATTTGTTCTTGGTTGACTCTTAAGCCTATCGGTTTGGCTATAGTATTGCATATTTAGGTATAGTAAAATATAATAATATACGTAAATATTTCAAGTCCCCATGAATATTTTTGAATTGCAACAAAACTACTAAAATCATTTATCTTTGTTTAAATATCAAACTTTGTAAGCATTTGAAATTCGAATATTTATAATAAAAATTGTGCTCGTATACGTTTTAGTGGTGTTAGTGTCAATACAGGAAGCTTACACAATATTTTGAAAATTATATTTACATTCGGATATAAATCCTATTGTGAATAAATGCACTTTATCCAACCCCCTCACGAATTTCAATTTTTTTACCGGAAACTAATATTTTAGAAGTTATAGCTTTTCAGAGTTTGCGATTTAAGATTTTACGTTTATGTGCTTGCGTGCAACGTTATACTTGACTGCCACGCGCAGCGCCTAAAACAAATTTTAATTTTTTTTTAACGTATTTTAACAAGTTGTATTACAATAGCCAATAGGACATAGCATTTTTTGGTTGAAAAAGATGTTGGTGAAATCAGAATTTGGCGCACGCGAAATTAGTTTCGAAGTTATAGCTAATCGAAGTTTTCAGTTTATATTATTATAATTTATAACCCCAAAAATTATACTCACTACCTATGCTACATTTTTTATCGGCTGGACCGCTGAACTGTTGCAAAAAAAAGTGATGTTTGCGTTGCCAGTCGCTCGCTGCGCTGCGCTCAGACAAAAAAATCGAAAATATTCCTTGATTTGTTATGCAAAACAACTTTGGGTAGGCCTCGGAATTCAACAATGTTGTTAAAAATCAATTATCTTCAGGTAGATGAGCTGCTAACGGTTACCTATATATAAAAAAAAATAAAAAATTGTTATTGACGCTGTGGTGGCAGTCAAGTAGCACGAAAGCACATAAACGTAAAATCGCAAACATTGGAAGGCTATAACTTCTAAGTTCTAAAATAATAGTGTCCGGTAAAAAAATGTACACCATCGTTTTGAGCATAAAAAACGAGTTGTTTGAAAAAAAAAAAAAATGAAAATCGTGAAGGTGTAGGTAAAGTGCATTTTAGCCCTATTGTCGTACGACGCAGAGCAATAATCTATTGCTGTCTTAAAATTCAAATTAAGAATTTGATGACATTTTTTCCCACATTTTCAACTCTGTTGATACTTGATAGTAGATACCACATACTTGTCAACCATAGATCATAGTCTAATCTAATGAGTAAAATTGCTGATAAGTGATTGGTAGAAAGCCTAGATAATAAATGTATATATAAATATATAATTATATATAAAAGCTCTCTAGTGATAGGTAAGTGATAATACTTAATATTAATTGAGTAGTTAAAAAATTATTAAGTATGTTTTGTACTAACAGTTACCTGCGGGAAAAATATGGTCTAGGGGTGATATATCAACTAAATCATACCCTAGATACGTCATTGGCGTGAATATCCAATTGCGACGAAATTTGAATTTCAGACGCTTATAATAAATATTTGTGGTATTACCCTCGACTTTTTTTTTTAATTCCAGAAACAACAATTTATATGGAACTTTGTATACAATTTTTCAACTTTTTTGTATATAGGTTATAGGCTATAGTAATGGGCTATGTCATACTGAAATAGGTACAATCTATAATATGGTATATCATACACATATTATAATACTTAACTACCTACTATTCACAATATTTAAGATAATAATATGATTAATATTTATTTAATTAAAAATTATAAGAATTAATTCTATAATATCTAAAATACTGTATTACAGTATATTACAATAATTATTAATGCACTACGAACTATATAGGTACGGTAAACGGCTCATCATCGTTGTCGTCCAGCAGATAGCGCTGCTACGGAAATGGATTTTCGGTGGGGGTACTCTTTCGTATGATCGTACGTGTTGTTATTGTTTGTTGTTTATTTTTTTATAATTTTTTCGGCACTATCGGTCTGTCTCTCTCTCGTCAATGAACCGTCATGGCCTCAACCGTTTCTTATCATTGGCGGCCTCGCAGTGTAGTGTGTGTGCACGCCCGTGTGTGTGTCTGCGTGTGCGTGTGACAAAATATTTTGTGCGAGCGGAGAGAAAAATAAAAGCGACGGTAATAATAATAGTATTATAATAACGAAAATAATACGGCCACCGCCAAATTGACAGAGACACGTCGCACACCGCCACCGCAGTGGTCGTCTATCGTTTTACATAGACCGTACTAACTACTTACCTATTGGTTTTCGTAGCCCAAATCTTTTTTTCCCCACCCTTCCCGTCTTGTGAGAAATTTGCGCCGAACGAAATATTATGTTGTCTTCGTCGTCGCTTGCCCACCGGTCTACCAGCCCTCATCATCGACTTTAAACCCTCTCGTCGCCGCCTGTTTGAGATTTTTTCCCTCGCCACCAGGACCCGCCACCACCAATCCCGGAATGACCGCATAGCAGTTGAAGGTAAGTTGTGTCATCGTTACTTACCCCATTGCTGAGCCAAAGGCAGATATTCAGTCACTTCCGTTTTGAATATTTAGCTCCCCAAATCCGTTAAAATATCCGCTTATGCTCACTGCCATATGTTGGTTTTGATTACTAAGTCTTGCACCCAAGTCCATTACAATGCCTACCTATGTTCCTAATGTTGGTTCTGCTTGGATAATATAATAGTCTATCATCATATGTAGGTAGGTCGTAGGTAAACTACTAATCCACCTTTCAACAGTTAGTATACTTATCTCATGTAATTCAGTATTGACATTCATTTGAATTATATGTTTCATTTAATTTTTTTTTTTGTATAAGTATTAGGTGCCTTATTCAATAGCATAATTTCTATTGATTTCAATAATATTAATACATTATAATGATTATTAAAATACCTAGTACACAAGTGCACAACCGAGTGCACAACGTTCGTTTCAGTTGTATACACTAGCACTTCAATGCCAAGTTATAATTACTGTCAACAACTGTTATTATTTTATCATTGCATAAACAATATTCAGCTTAGGTAGGTACATCTTGTTTAAATTGTTATGTATATAGAGATTAAATATTTTGGTAAAAATCAGTTAGTGGTTATAAAATGGTTTGTTTTAGGTACATATGTGAAAAGTTGTGTAAAAATCAATTTTGGTACTAGATTCTATACATTTTATTTACCTACTGTTTTACTATGTTGTAAATTAGTAAGTAATTACTTATTACATAAGTAATTAAACATATATTCAATATTGTGATATAGAGGTAGGTAGGTGCCTACTATTTTGTTAAATTATCTTTTTATCATTGACTTTTAATGCATTTTCAACATATTGTTTGACATTTTTCTATTTTAAAAATTGTAACATTTTAATGCACTCCTCATACAGTTAAAATATACATATTTGGTAGGTAATTAAATTATTTATGTAGATAAAAAATCAAAAACTCGAATCTTCATAATATAGAGGTACCTATTGTTACCTTTTGCTTTTGCTTAATTCTACAATTATTCTCAATATAATATATTTTAAATTAATGATTTAACTGTGTTTTATTTTTATATGATTTCATTTATTTATATATTTTATAAGCTACTGTAATTTATGATTAACTAGAATCTAATTCTAGAGATGAATTTAAACATAAAATGTTAAGTAGATAAGTAGATAATAAGATAAGATAAATACCCTGATAAATGTATTATGCTGAATTGTGAATTGAATTAGGTAAATAATATATTACATAGTGTACTCATCTACTTATCTAATTATACCTACAGATTATTTTTTATTTATACGCCTAACTTCATAGTTTACCTATTTATTAAAGATAATTTTGGCCTTGGTCATGGTTCAGTACGTAGACTACCAAATATTAATTTGTATCCAAAAACATAAAAACCAATTAATAATTTAGTATAATAGGTATAATAGTATTTATATAAATTATACATTGTTAGGTATTAAATTATATTAAAATAGATATTAACCTCAAAATATATTTTTTAATGTCCGCTATGCTGTCATTGATGTATTGCTGCAACTGGTAAAACGGTATAGGTAGGTATTTGTTTATTAAGTAACATACCAAATAATAGTATTTTAAAATAAAAGTCAATAAAATAAAAAACAAATTAAATAATAAAAAAAAAACTGTTAATTTTTTCTGACTTCTATTAGAGATTATAATAACATGATACTTTTGGAACACTCCTACTATAGAAACTTGTAGAACTAAACAAATAAATAATAATACATGGTCGTAAAACCAATAGATTTTTTATTACATTTAGAATAAAATACTATATTTGGATACCCATCACTCAGGTATCTATTTTGTTGTGTAATATTTCATATTTGTATAGTCACTAGTAAGTAGGTATAAATAATAATTACTTAAATTACTATTGTTCATTGATTTATTAGGTGGATAACACACATTCTATATATTATTTTGTTGATATGTGAATTCGTGAATATTTACCTCGATACACCAATATTTAGGTTCTAACAAAATAAATATTTTAACATTGATACCTTAATAACCTCGTTAATAACTATTATTACAAACCTATAAAATAATTAAAGTAAAATATTTGTTCGAGTTAAGATTAATTAGCTCGTACATAGCCTTGCAGTTAAAAAATAAATTAAATATTGGTAATATAACGATGGTTGGACAATAAATTGTATAATATTTTTATAACTTCATTATACGTTGCATTTAAATAAAACGATTGCTCGTTAAACATTTTATAGTTTAACCAGAGGTAGAATACAATGATTGACTGCCATCTAAAACAGCTGATGCATATTGCATCGTGGCGTGCCGACGTTTTTACATAATATACCTATATTATTATATTTGTAGTATAGCACGGTAAGGTATAACATTGTTGTGTGACTCGTGTCTTCGAGCCGAGCATGCATGTTTTAATTGATACAAAAAAATGTATTATGTTAATAATCAACCTCGTAATCAACAGTTTAAAACTGCTAGTCCTGGGGGCCAAATGTTCGTCGAGGGCACTAAGAGATATGCACTATTCAGCCCTTCGCGATATCGCGTAATGCTCCTCGCAGATAGACGAAAACTCTTCGTTTTAATATTATTATTTAGATGGCGAATTTAATGTGTACGTTAGCGTGTTTATTCTCGGGCTTATTGGTATTGGAAAATGATTGACTGATTGTTTACAATATTAATTAGTACATAACTAAACTGTATAGACCGAGGTATATAGACGTATTATTTTGTATAGGACATATCACATATTAGGTATTGTATAATGTACAGACAAATACAGGGGCAAAGTATTAAGACAATTGATAATGGTTGTGAAGTTAAATTTAAATAAACCGTTGAAGTGCTTGTTTAAATTTTTGTTCATAGAAAACTAGTGTGATTTGAAAAATGACGATAGATTTGAAGAATTCAACCTAATAAATGTTCGTGAAAATTTCTTGAAGGCTTTTACCTTTTTAAAGTTAGTGACTTGGGGCCGTTATTACAATGTCCAGTAAAGTGTCGGTTAAGTGACCGACTGATAATAAATTTTATTAACGGCAGAATTCGGTCGGTTTAGTGTTGGTTAATATTTTAAATTGTAAGAACGGCCCTTAGTGTTTTCTAAAATATTGCACACGTATATTTCTTCAATAACGTTCGAAAATTGTTTGTAGTTTTTCATTTCGTCCGTTTAATCTTTAAAGTAAGTACCTACCATCTATAAAGTGCGACCAGGTGGAGGGGAAATTTATTATCGTTAAAAACCGTTAAAAATAAAAAGCACTTGTCCGTAAAATAATTAAACAATCTCAGAATAATTATTTCTGAATTTAATGCTAACTTTTTTCGACTAAAATGCAGTTGGTGCCTAATGCTTATCAAAATGTGATTTTTTTATTTGTGTTATAATGTATTGCTCATTTTTACATTATAAGTTATACCAAAAAAAAAAAAAACGGGAAAATAATTAATTTTTTTTAAAAAATCGTGGTATGTACCCTCAAAAAAATGTTCATAAAACAATTTTGTTTTAGATTCTGAGTGGAGCGATGAATGTATTAATTTTACTATGATGTATGTTTTTTTTAAATTTATGTTTGCCATCGCCGTTTGGGGCAGTAGAACATGAAATTGTCACTGAATGCTTATATTAGAATTCCCCTTGGCATTCCCTATAGGCACACCCGAGGGTACACCATAAAACTTTCAAAATATTTTGACTTGCTTTCAGCTGTTAACGGACATTTTAAGTTTCATTTTTTTTAGTTTTTTCTTCTATAAATGTCAATACAATTTTATTCATTAGGTCAAAAAGCTTAAAAAATGTATTATACAGGGCTCCTAATATATTGTTACAATGGCAGTTCAAAAATATTAAAAATACAGTCACAGTTTTTTTTATTAACATTTAAAGTTCGAAATTTAATTATGAAAATGTGCAAATTATTTCGAGTTGGAATTAATAAAAATTTTTCTTTTTAAATCTAAGATTTGAAAATTTAATGCAAGATTCCTCATAAAAATCTCTTATTTAATAAAAAAAAAAATATCTACCGTAAAGTCAAATTAAATTTTAATGAACGTTTGAAGTTGAAATGTTTACAAAATTGAATATTTTCTCGATTTCTCATGAGAATGTATGTAGTGATTTTCTTATTTTGTTGTAACTCAAAAACGAATAACTGTAGATACTTACACCATATATTTATTTTATCATTTCCCATACTAAATATAGCAATCAAAAATTATTTTATAGATAAAAATTTATAAAATGTTTAACTTTTATAGTTTTAAAGGATTCAAAATTTAAACAAGGTTCCACGAAAATAGGTAAATTAATTACTTTATTCACTATAATATCATCAAATATACTTAAAGTAATACCATAGGCTGTCTTCGCTTAGAATCGTTTTTCGTATATATAATGATATCATACCTATCATTGAATTCAAATTTAACACCATCCATTACGCAGTGGATTACCCACTTGTATAACCTACTTTACAGCAGAACGACACCCAGTTGCCTATCTTTTTTTACGTTAAATATGAAGGAAGAATCAAATTTGACCATTGTAAAATTTATTACCTTTCTGTAAATTTTGACCTTTTTTGTAAGACAGTTCGATTTTTGGGCTATACATCATTAGCTTATCAACCGTTTAAAGGTCGCAAATCATTTTCGCATCAATATTATTTAACAATAGAATTGAAAAAAAGGAGCATACCAAAAATGGCAAGTTGTTTTTTACATTTCTAGTGGTTTCTATCATTTTCTACGGGCTTCTGAACGTCAAAAACTAGACTATAAATTAATAAATAACATTTTTTACTACTGAATAAAAAAAATTTTTTTTTTTTAAATCGATAATTTTGTCGTTACCTATTGATTTTTGAGTTTTGTCAAAATGTAAACTCTTTAAATGCTTATTTAACAAAAACTTATTGATATGTATCTTTATTATTTTTAAACTTAAAAATCTTATATCATTCATTATCTAAATATAATATATCCATAAATATGTTGCATCTACATTTATATAATTATGACTACAATTAAATTGAATTAACGCAATTTATTTTTAATTGTATCTATTTATTACATATGATATATGACAATTGACAATCATTGCATTTTCAATCAAAAATTATTTTTTATACATTTCTATTGTTGCAGGTAAATAGACAATATTTTGACAAAGGTAAACAGACGATGCGCAAATGCTATGCGGCCACATATTTATAAAATACAATATTTAATTAGGTATTTTATCATATTTAGCGTAAATACGTTCTAGTTTTTTTTGAAAAAGTCGTTTTTTTTTATTTATTCTGAGGCTAACACGATTTTTGAAAAATTTATATTTTTTGGTTTAATAAACAATGTTAACAATTGCAAAATAGTAAGTACATACTTCTGAAGAAAAATAATTGAAGAAAAAATAAGCATGGATACTACATATTATTATTTTGTTCCCTTCAAGCTTGTTTCTTCCACTGAACTTACTGGAATCTTAAGTCTTAACTAGCTTTTCCATGTCTACTAGTTACTACCCAAAACATGTGAAGCCACCCTTCTTCTACCTGAGAAAAAACATAAATATACTTGTTATACAACCATTGATCATTACAATCCAATGCGTTTCCGTTCGTCAAACTGAATCTGAAAAACAATTATTTATACGTCTCTGACATATTTCGTTGTAAAACTTGTGATTTTTTCAGACCTACTATTTCATATAATAACAAAAATATAGATATACATTTTATTAATCTATTATATTATTATACACTACCAATTTCGCTGCCAAGTTTATGTTTTTGAGCACTAACACATTTTTAATAAGATTTCAAACAAGAAATGTCTTTAACTTCACGATTTATTAATCAGAAATTTGGAAAAAACACGTCATCACTGTTCAATCAATTTATAAAATTAAAAACATAGCTTCCTCTGGAATCGAAAATTCAAATACTTATAAGGACGTATTTTTCTTTATCTACGACTCTTAATTTTTAATACTTGAAATTTGGTCAGGGATTTGATGTATATATTAAAAAAAGAACCTGTACGTTATGCAATAGGTACACGATGGTTCGGAAAAAAATAGGTTATGCAATATCAAACACGTAATACATATAATATTATACTACACAGTATACCTATAGCTGTATAGTACCTAGTATATTTACTATTTACTATATTATTTAGTCGAGATAGAGAAAATAAACAAACTATAGGTCATACATTTTTTTTCGAATCGAGATTTAGTTTTTAATATAGTTTTTACCAAACATTTTTTTCATGTAAACGTAACACAATATAATAGATAACTTTTAATTTGTTAAATAGTATTTATAAATTGGACTAGGAATTAAATAATGTAAAATATTAGTTACTATTTAGTATTATAATTATAATTTATTATTATTAGATCGTTTTTATTTTATTATAATTAATATAAATTACTTCAAACTATTTTACCTAGTTTTTAGTTAATATACACAACAAAGATTTACCTAAGATTTAATTAATAGACAATATAGAATATAATGTAAAATTAACGAGACGTCATTATACTCTATATATAGATATCGTAAACTAAGAAATAAAAAATTATCTTTTGGTGACTTCCAGAAAGCAAGTAAAATATAATCAACCTAATAATACTTACCAAAATATTGTAACTCATTAAATAATGATTGCATTGTAATTTTGTAAACTACAGAACCACATTAGAAACATTTCCATAATTAGTTAATTAATCAATATTATAGGTGCGTATTTTTTTGGGTATTTTAATATGTAAAATGTCTAAATCAACTTCAATTGTCTTCTTGAAAAATCAATAGCTTTTTCTTTTCGTAAAGGCTCTGTTGTTTTACTCTGTTCTAATATAGTTATAACTTATAAGTATGTAATATGTGTACAGTGGGTATAATATGCTATACTAATGAAGCCAACTAACATTCACAAAACACGTATCGTATAATGACGGTATTATTATTACGTTATAGAAAACGAGGTTTATCTTGGTTTCTAAACTGAGTTGTATATTTTATAAATATTTGGCAGTTGTAGTTCCAACGAAAAATTGATCTTATTCGTATAATAATGATAATAGGTGGGTGTAGAATATTATAGTGTGTATCTATAACTGGACGTTATAAAGATAATGCAGCTACTATTATAATATCAACTTATCAATGCGCGACCGCAATTGTATTATGTTGTTACGTAATTTGTACAATAATGCTTCAATTACATTATTGCTTTTTAATACAATAATAATAATATTCATAAAAAATATTGATAATTCATATTGAGGATGACTGATGACTTAATCAAATAATTGCATGTAGGTACCTACATAATTGCACGATAATCATACGTTTTTTATTGGTTTTCTATAACTATTGTTAATACTTGTACCTAGGTAAATTAATTTATGTATATTATAATACATTATAATATATATTATTATATTTGTATGTATGTATAATTAATATAAAAATTATAGGCATCTGCATATTTTTTTTATTATTGATAATGATTTATTGTGAATTGGTTTAGTTTTTGGGGTTTTTGAAATAGCGTTTAGTATGAATGTAATACAGTTTGAACGTATTTAACCCTTAAAGAATTGCAATAAAATTATTAGGTAGGTACTTACATTTTTCAGGCATAATTCAGATCGAAAATTGAATGTGGATATAAGCTTTAATGAACCTACTGAAAGTGTTACTTACGAGGTATTTTTAACCTATAAATAATTGTACCTATACAAAATATATAAAAAAAAAGATACAAGAACATATTTAGTTCGTTGTGATTTGTCAAGGTCTTGCTAATATTCCATTTGCATGCTCTCCAGATAACTTTGGTTTCATATTATTTTTTCCTAATATTCGTTTGAGAAACGATATTAACTGATTTTTCTTATTTATATTAACATAAAAAAATTTTCAAAATATTTCTTTAACGCATTATATTAAAATATATACCGGAATGTAGGTATGCAGGGTGGTTTAAAATATTAAAATAGAATTTGTTGATGCATAAATTCTATGTGGTAAGTATTATGTTATATTATATATTAATATATAGTATAGCCTATATCATTAATATACTTTACCATTAGAAAAATACACGTCCAAAAAAAAAAAAACCAAACGACTGTTATTGAAAAATTGTTGAAAATTTTAAATAATTCACACTGTACAGAACTATATAATATGCAGTTATTATATATTCTACGCAAAACATATTTTATACACATCTGAATTTTAAAATTTTATTCACGCTAGCAATTATATAGCCACAGTTGGCAGTAAACATTTACATTTTTACTGTTTGCTTAACTGTGAGTATAGGCGTATGATCTGGTTTATTTAACAGATGAAAACACATAGGTAACTTATAAAATTACGTATATGTACCTACATATACTAAACTTTTGCCAAACATTTATTAAAATATGAAGTTGGTAAATGATGAGTAGGTATGCTAATTTATAAATAAGTATGTATCGAACATGAGGCATATATATAGTTTGGGGGTATTAGTTTGTTGCTTTTCGAACTATGCAAAATTGCAAACGATCACAAGTCACAACACACTTTAGTCTGCAATAAAAAAATTAATTTTTATTTGGAATCCTTAATTATTTTACATGCATTCAATCATACGCATATATTCGTTTAGTTTGTTATGTTCATTAATCTCAAGTCATTTAAATTCATTAAAATAATATCACAATATATAGGTATGCCTTCATATAATAATATTATGTTTTATTATTCAATTAAAATTTGGATTTGTCATTATATTTGTATTTCTGAAAGGTTTGAAGGGGTTATGTTATTATGTTTATCGATTATTCCATAGAAACGGAAACGTAGATAATATAGATACCTACCTATTGAAAACATTTTCGTCGGAATAACCAATGTCCTTATAGAAAATAAAAGATTATATAGTATAATATATACTTTACACATAAATTACATATTATACATATTACATATTTCACATATAATAATATCTATGGAAAAAACGATACAGAAAATAAAGATAAATGTTTGATTTTGTAGTACATTTCATGTACAGATGTTTAAACGTAATATCATTGATTATACATAGTATTATTATACTATGTATAATCAATGGTAATATGTTATAAACAATTTAAACGTCATAGTTAAACGTACCTACAATGGTATTAAATTAAAATGTAATGAGTAGTATCAATGGTATTAGCCATTAGGATTTCAGTTCCAAGCAGACCTCTCACGGTTATAATAATTTCAAGAGTACCTAACCTAATCTATCTTGTATTTATTTTGACCTTTTTGAATATTATAGTTTAGTTTATTTACAAAAATAATGTTAACATTATTATATACGAATATTAATTATATCGTGTTGCCTTTAAAATGTATTCTATTTCAGTATATAGTTTAGATACTCAGAATTAAATATTGTATATATATATTATATATATATCATAAAGTGTATAGGTATCTACACTAGATACATTTCAATAAGCTAATACAGTTAATTAATAATATGTTTTATTTAAATGTTTTTCAGCAGCTTTTGTAGATCCTCTGAAGAGTTATGTTAAACAGCTTGAGAGATGGTCAAATAAATTATGGAACTACAAATTGTCCATCTGCCCATGTTCCGTCTCATAATGTCGCCTCAATACACCAAAATTCTCTTATTTCGGCGGAACCTTCTACACCAGTCTATCAGTGGAATGCAAACCATCGGCTTGAACATTTGTACGGCTTTCATTCCAGATATTATAATCTTGACTTTCCTACTCCATACTCGCCAGCTACTAATCAATATGTACCTACAAATGTGTACGGACAGAATTTGCCGCAATGCTGTCAACCGTGTTGTCGGCTCAGGTCTCAAAACATACCAAAAGCATCCCCACCACAAGTGTTATATAACCCAAGACCAATGCAACAATTAAATCGATCTTATAAATCAAAAAAGACTTTGAAAACTCCGTGCTCCGAACAGTTCCTACCATACATTCCAAATGATTTACCAGTTAAATACGATACACAAAATTGTTATCAACAAAAATATAGTAGTTCATATTTAAACAATACAAATTATTGTCCTCCAGCTAATAACTTGTGGATTCCACCTGCAGCCAATCCTAATTGGTCTAACGAAAGATTACGACCTACTGGCCGTCATACCGGGCCGGTGTCGCACGATTTTAGTAGGGAAAAAAGTTATCAAAGATTACCAAACTATCAAGGTAACCCTTATTCAAAACCTACAAGTGCTACAAATCATATACCTTATAATTACATTCCACCTTTACCTGATGTACATGACTATCGACCTCCAGTCTATCATAATCCTTCAAAAAACAATACGACTGAGTATGTACCACACGATCACAGTTCGAGATTTCCTATTTTATCTCAAAACATTCAAAATCCGTCTTCATTACAACAGTACTATAATAGTCAACCAGTGCCTTATTCAGATGTACAAATACCTAGTGAATCATTTAAACCCCCTCAAATTATGACAAAAGATACTTCAAAGAGTAATTTAAACGTACGCGAGTTTTTGGCGACTTGGGATGAAGGAGAAGAAGAAATCGGTGAAAAATCTTCTGAAACAGCAGAGCCCATAGTGGTACTCGATTGTATGACACTTGATGGAGATGCATTGACTAAAATTCAAGAAAAACTAAATGTAGTATCCTACGAAAATTTAGAAAAAGTACTTAAAGAAAATCAAAATCCATTAGTTATTACCGCTGAAACAAATGAAATTAATTCTTTAAACAATAAACCCAAACTACCTTCGAAATCTAATTTCGAACCCCTAGATTACACTAAACGGGAAACTGGAATCATTAAACCATTCATTACTGAGAAAAAAATATCGCCTGAGTTAAATTCTCAGTCTGAAAAAAGTTATAGCGTTAATTTTGATGGAATGGTTGCTTGGTACGGTAAAAAAAATACAGATATTTCATCTACAGATCTCATTGAAAGATTAGCTGACAGGATTTTTAATTTGAGTAAATCGCAAGAAAACGAAGGCGTATCGTTTGGAACAGCAGCTTATACAGGGCAAATAACTCAAACAAATCGGTCCATTGAAAGTTGTGACAAAAATACGTCAAAATATATTCAAAGCCCACAAATGTTTGACTTACAACATCACGCCGATAAATGTATTGAACCTCCTACCATGAATAAACTCAATTGTAATAAGGATTCTATTCCCAAAGTACATTCTTTTGTCTTCAATGAAAGTAACAAAGCATCAACTATAAAATCAAAAAATGTGAACTCCTCGTGCATTGTGGAAAATATAACAAAAAAATGTTTAAATGTTACCAATGAAGAAACGTCGCCATGGCATTTAGACCAAGGTGTCCACGAACAGCATTTGAATACATCTTTGTACGACCATAGTGTTATTATGAAACCTCTCGACTTTTCTTCCCTAACCGATGAAACTAAAGGCAACCCTTTCGTGTTTGAAAAGATTACGTCAAGTGACAATAAACCAAATGGCAGCATCAATAACCAGTGTAATAAAGTATTTAACCAAAACAATAGTTATAACTCTATAGTTTCTAACAATCAACATTCAATTCAACAAATAGATGCGAGCAATAGAAATTTTCCAGTTATAGTATCACCACATAGACAAGAATACAACGGATTTCATGAAAGTGTTATACAGAGAACTGGTTGCGATAAAAATAAACACGATAAAGTATCAACACAAACTGATTTTGAAAGCATTAATTGGAATTTATCCAACGATCTCGATAAAATTATGAAAAACACGAACATGATTATGGAACCTTCTTGTTTATATGAAAGAAGTAATTATAATATTTTAGATGGTATGAATTCAGAGAAAAACATTTCTACTCGCTGGAAAGATAATGTACCATGTGTGGACTTGACGGTAAACAGTAAATCTAATTCTCATCATGATTCGTTTTTTGATGGCTGGAGCTTTATTGAAAGCTATGAAAATCATTCTGGTAAAAAAATAATGAATACGCCATCTAATGATAATTCCCACCACCATCTATTTCCGAACCAGATGACTCCTTTGGAAGAATCGACAAAAAATAATAATATTTCAAGTGAAAATCATACTAATGATACATTGGTAGTCAAAGAAATGCCTCCATTTTCAAAATCCAATGATTTATTACCTTCTAATCGACCATCTCGAGATGTTTTTAATTTGAATAACCGAATACCTGATTTCAGTGATGGGTTTGAATTGCCAGTTATAAATGAACCGCAAGAGTATTTGCAATTTAAAAAGGATGACAATGAACACCGGGCTGATGGTTCAATTTTTGAACATCTAAATGAATCTAAGTGTATAACAACATTAAATGAAACATTAAATTATAGGAATGATCAGAATAAACTGGATTTTGTTGGTCTCCCAAGTTTTAAAGAAAAAGAACCTTTAGCGCCTGTTTCAGCACCCTCCAAACTTAATATTGTTAAACCTACTCTACGAGATCCAAGCCAAATATATACAGTCATAAAACAGAAGCTAAAATACGATAATACATGTGTCGACAATGATAGTGTTGTAACAAATACAACTGAAAACAATTTGAAAGAAAATCTTACGAACGCATTCAACGTAACAGACTTAAAATCTAAGTACAATAGTGGTCAATTAAATCAATTTGATGTTTGGTCTGAAAAGTTTGTACTAAAAGGAAACTCAAATAGTTCGTCTTGTGCAGTTGTTCAGTGTGATGTAGAAATTACACAATTTAAGAGTACTCCCGAAAATCGCAATACATTACCGAAGTCAAATAAGGGTGAAAATTATCAGGATAAAACCATGATATTGCCAGGAAATACAAATTGTAATTTAGCCGATAGTAAAATTAATATTATCGAGAATGATAAAATTAGCTCTAACGATTTTCTTAATTGTTTAGAAAGTTCGAAAACAAATGACCAGAAATATCGAGATGCGTTTGATGAATTTGAAACGTCGTTTGGGTTCGATATACATTGTAATAATGAATCTAATAAATCATTCCATGAAGATATTGTTCATAAATGTTTTGAAGAAAGGATTAATGATCAAATTGGAGATCAAGATATAAATGAAGTTGAGTCAATTAACACTTCCGACACTAATACAACATCATCAAACAATACTCAGTTGCCTTTCCAGTGTGATTTTCAATCAAGTTTTTTGATTAAAAACTATTTTGATGAAAACAAAAACAAAACAGCTGTCTTGGACCAACAAGAAACTAGTAGCCATGAAAAATCAGATACAACAATTTTTAAATATCACAAAGAAAATGTACAAGAATTTGAATTGCAAAATAATGAAAATATTCATTCAGTTATAAATTCTGTAAAAGACTCAGACTTCAACATGGATTGCCATGTTAGACAAATCCACAATGCCAATGAAAACAATAATTCAAATTGTATAAATAAAGTCGAATCCTACAAGCCTCAACACGAAAACACAAAAAATATTTGTAAAATATCAAGTATAAAAAATAATAATTTTGATTATTTAAATATAGAAGATCGTAATTTTGGGTTTAATAATAATAAAAAAAGTATTCTTGAATCTGAAATTTCTAAAGAAACTACCGTAGCTAATAATTCTATTGAAACTGACAGCATTAGCCAAATAAATTATAATGATTTGAATACTAACAAACGGTTTCATATTCGAAAAAATTCAAATGTTGATTTTGAATCAAATATTTTTGAATTAAATTCCAAATCTACAAGTAAAGTTATTCCAATTGAAACTAATAAAAAACACGAATCAGATAGAAACAAAGATTGTTTTAAATCAAAATTGAATTCTAACATTGCAGAAGAAGTTGAACATAATATCAATAGAAAAATTATTTTTGAATTAGATAATAATAATAGTGGTATACATAATTTAGAAAAAATGGATGCATTTGATTTTAATACAAGGATTATTCAAAATTTAGGAATAGAATGTTCTTCTACTAATATCGAAAAACCAACAAGCTCAAATGAAATATTTACGAATGAAAGTCAAATGAAAACTAACTGTGGATTGGAAATAAATGACGATAAAAACAAAGGTAAACTAGAAACAAATTACAAAAACGCTCTAGATATTCAAGAAGAGTTACAAATTGAAGAAACATCAGACTTAAATTGTAATAATGATGCACAACGTCATAATTTAATTGAAACTGAAAATATTAACCATGAAAATAATGGGGACTGTGTTTTTGAAATTGGTTGTATTGTTAACAATGTACAAGATAAACTAAACCTTGAAAACCCAAAGACACAAACTAATTTTGATTATCAAAATAAAAACACTGAAAATAATAATCTAAATAATTGTAATACTGAAAGGAATTTTAATCGGAGTGATAACTCAGAAGTTGAGAATATTTTTGAAAATATATATGATAATTTATCGACTTTGAATACTGAAAAAAATGATACTAATATATTGGAAAATTCTTGTCAAAGCGATATTGAATGTGATGTTTCTAAAAGTCAGGAAATTACTGAAGATCTAAATTTAAAAAATAACAACTCCTACGTTATTGATGAAATTTGTAAAGGAACAAATATGGAGGTGCATCGTGATGCATCTGACAATCAATTTAAAGAAACTGGTAGTGTTTTACTACAAGAACTTGTGAATAATTCGACTGATCGTATGACGACTGTTTCAGTTGAACACAATGAATCGATTAATGATGAGAAAAGCAAACCAACGTTTATAGAATATAGTACAGATGATTCGAATATGAATAAAAACTCTGCTACGTCAGTAGAACAACACACTGAAGACATTAAAGAAGGTGATATACAGTCAAATAATAAAAATAATTGGCAACCTATAAAAAAAATGAAGACAAACGCAAGTCAAGGTGATGCTACATTAAATATATTTGAAAACTTAAGATGTGATATATTAAACACTGTAAAAAATACAGACAAAAAAGAGTATACCAAAAATAATTGTTCAGAATCTAGTTCATTCAATTCGTTTGTATTAAATTCACAACAAAATACTAATGAAATTTACGAAGTTGAAGATTCTATCAATTCTGGATCTTGTACATTAAGTCATGTTGAACTGATCCACCATCAAAATTCTGATGAGGTAATCGAGATTAAAGGTTTAAATAGTTATGGACCGAATGTATCAAATTGCGGCGAGTCAATATCACAACATCGTTCGGCGGAAACTGTTCAGGCTGTAGATTTAACTAGTTATAGACCGAACTTATTTCATTACGATGAATCAATATCCATGCATCGTTCAAAAGAAACTGTTGATGCCGTAGATTTAACTTGTTCTGGATTCAGTTCATTAAATCATGACGAACAACGGATGGAAATGTTAGTTGCTAAAAATTCAAATAATCCTCAACTTATTTCAGTAAACCATGACGAATCAACACCCCAACAGAATTCAAATGAAATGTACGAGATTGAAGATTCGATTACTCCTAGACTTTGTTCATTAAGTCACACTGATTTAATAAACAATCAAAATTCAAATGCTGTTGACGAAATCGACGATTCAATTAAATGCGAATCTAAATTATTAAATAATGAATTAACATTCCAAAAATATTCCGATGAAATGGTTGAGATTGACTCAGTTAGTTCATTAAAACATGACGAATTAAATTACCATAAACATTTAATTGAAATTAATGAGGTTGAAGATTCAATTAGTTCTGGACCTAATTCAATAAATCAAGACGAATTAAAATGTCAACAGAATTCAAATTCAATTTACGAGTCTGAAGATTTGACTAGTTCTGAATCTTATTCAATAAATCGTGATGAATCAGAATTTCAACAAAATGCAAATGAAAATTACGAAACTGGAGATTTTACTAGATCTAGACCTAGTACAATAAACCAAGGTGAATTAAAATACCATCAAAATGTAACAGAAATTAAAGAGGTTGAAGATTCAATTAGTTCTGCATCTAGTTCAACAAATCAAGATGAATTAGACTTTCAAGAAAATTCGAATGAAACTGACGTGGCTAATGATTTACATACACCTGGACCTAGTCCAATAAATCAAGACAAATTAGAATTTCAACAGAGTTCAAATGAAATTTACATGGTTAAAGAGTTTACTAGATCTAGACCTAGTTCAATAAACCAAGGTGAATTAATATACCATCAAAATGTAAATGAAATATACGAGGTTGAAGATTCAACTAGATCTAGACCTAGTTTAAAAAATCAAGACGAATTAGAACTTCAACAAAATTCAAATGAAATTTACGAGTCTGAAGATTTGACTAGTTCTGAATCTTGTTCAATAAATCGAGATGAATTAGAATTTCAACAAAATGCAAATGAAAATTACGAAGCTAGAGATTTTACTAGATCTAGACCTAGTACAATAAACCAAGGTGAATTAAAATACCATCAAAATGTAACAGAAATTAAAGAGGTTGAAGATTCAATTAGTTCTGCATCTAGTTCAACAAATCAAGATGAATTAGACTTTCAAGAAAATTCGAATGAAACTGACGTGGCTAATGATTTACATACACCTGGACCTAGTCCAATAAATCAAGACAAATTAGAATTTCAACAGAATTCAAATGAAACTTGCAAGGTTGAAGAGTTTACTAGATCTAGACCTAGTTCAATAAACCAAGGTGAATTATTATACCATCAAAATGTAAATGAAATATATGAAGTTCGAAGATTCAACTAGTTCTGGACCTAGTCCAATAAATCTAGATAAATTAGAATTTCAACAGAATTCAAATGCAATTTATGAGTCTGAAGATTTGATTAGTTCTGGATCTTGTTCAATAAATCGAGATGAATTAGAATTACAACCGAATTCAAATGAAACCGATAAGGCTGAAGATTTGACTACATCTGAACATAGTTCATTAAATCAAGACGAATTAAAATGTCAACAGAATTCAAGTACAATTAATGATTCTGAAGATTTGACTAGATCTAGGCCTAGTTCAGTAAATCACGATGAATTAGAATTTCAACAAAATTTAAATGTAATTTATGAGCTCAAAAATTTGACTAGTGCAATAAATCAAGACGGATTAGAATTTCAACTTAATTCAAATGAAACTGACAAGGCTGAAGATTTGACTACATCTGAACCTAGCACAATAAATCAAGATGAATTAGAATTTCAACATAATTCAAATGAAATTTACGAGGCCGTAGATTTAACTATATCAAGACCTGGTTTAATAAACTACGTCGAATATAAAAGTCATAACAATTCAAATAATATTATTGGAGACGAAGATTTAATTGGTTCTGTTGGTAGTTTCTTAAATCATAATGAATTGATATGCCAAGAAATGTTTGTAGAGCCATCCAGTATAAACAATTCGGTGATATCTGAACACCATCTTAATGAAATAAATCATGTTTCTTATACCAAGGAAACTGATTCCAAAAACGTTGTGGACGACAAACCATTACCAAGAGTCAAATTTATATTGAAATGTCATAGAAGAAATATGATAAAAACAAATATATTTGACGAAGAATCGACTATGCCTTACAAAAAACTGAAAGTTGTGAAAGATGAAAAGATTATGACTCGACATATTTTTAAAAACAGAAATACTTGCTATAAACAGTATAAACCGTGGCAAAGTGAATGTAGAAGAGAATCGATCATTGAATCGAATGATAGAAATCAAATAGAGTCGATAAAAACAATGGTTGTCCCACCGACTACTAGTCATCCAGATAATATTGTACAACAGGTTCAAACGCTGTGCGAAGAAGCAAAAGACAACAATAAATTCGTCTCGTTACTGGATACGTACGACCAAGATGAAAAACGGGATGTTGAAGTTTTAAATATCTCAGTCGGGGTCGAAGGTGACATGGGGGATGATAGTAACTACAACAGACTCCTCGATACGCCAATTCCAACGCCGTTTTCCGATTTTCAATCGGAAGACCACACGCCCGAACATTGTGGTGGTGAAGTGTATTGGGACAAGTCGTTAGAGGATGAATACAAAAGCGTTCTGCACAAAACTATATCAAAACTGGCGAAAGTTCGAACCAACGTCAGAGACAAGTTCAACAGCCGGTTGCTCGCTCGTAGGGTGAATGAAACTAAACGGAGGCGACGGAGACGGTTATTGGTGGCTGACAAGGCAGCAGTAGTAATCGTTGGTCGTGTCGATGACCCTGTCATCAAGCCGGTCGGTGCAGCCGTCAAAGTGTCCAAGAGCCCAATGTACAAGATCAAGGTACAGTTACCCTGGGGACGGATATTCAACATGAATGCGGTCCGGAATAAGACCAAGGACACAAAAATCGAGCTGGGCCCAGCCAAAGTGGAAGTGAGACTAAGCCGAACACCGGGTGAATGGGAGGTGGCAGCTTGCCGGTCGATGACGTCTCCCAAATCAGTGGTAGTTGTCAGACGGATAGTACTACAGAGGGCGACCAGTCCCACCGCAAACGACTATGACGTCGACGACCATCGCCACAACCAACGACACGACGGCGGCGGTCATGGTACAAGCGATAACCGTTCGCACGAACTCTCCAGGAAATTACCAAAAATTGTTATACGTCGAAACGGTCAGGACAATAACTATACCAGTTACGTAAGTAGTAGTGGGTTCGAGAGTGGTGGTAGGGACGAAGATGGTGGCGGCGACGACAAAAAGGACGGTTGTGGCGACGTCAAAGACAACGGGGGTGGCGGCGTTCCTCAGCTGATGGTCCGGTTGGTCAGAGACCGGAAGCTTGATGCAATGGCTGTCGAAGGGGTCACTACTCTACACTTGAAACATCTTGTTCCTTTATCTGAATCTGAGGCGGAAGCAGCAACGGAGCTGGACATGCACTGTGCCAAAAGGGTTCGATACTCGTAGATTTCAGTCGACACCATCATAACAATTATTACTACCTTCAGTCACCACCACCAGCTGCCAGGTGAGTTCGAGTTTTCTTTATATCGTCATGATAATACAATTTACGTGTGTTATGTACTACATATCTATTGTAATTTTTTTTTCGCAGGATGAGTAAAAAAACATACACTTTTTATGTAAACTGGACAGTTTTGAAATATTATGTTACCAATAATAATTACAGCCTTGAAACCTTTATCATGATTTTTCTCTTCAGTTGTTGTTTTCAATTTACGTTTTATATTTTTACGATTTTGGTTTTCGATATGATGTTTTTGTTTTATCAATACCTAATCTATATTGTGTATTATATTAGAAAAATGGATGATCCTATTGTAGTTATTATATTATACTTTTATTTTTTTGTTGATTTTTAAGATTTTATTTGAAATAGGTATAATGTTACGTTGGTGATCATATAGTTATATTGTTATTTTTGTGAGGTTGTAGTTTTGTTGTTTTATTTTAATTTAAATTGTTGATTTTTAATATTTTTGACTGTCGGAAAAAGAAGAATTGAAAATAACCAAAGATTAAAACATTGTTAGTTTAATTCGTATTTTAATAGAAACAGTTGACTGCAAATTGTAAATCCTTTATTTTAAACTAGAATCATTTTATAATTTATCTTGTTAGCAATTTGTATTTTAACCACTGCGATAGGGATAATTTGAGCCTCCTTACACTAAACATCATTATATCTTGTTTCTTAACATATTTTTGGCACAGTATAAATAATGATGGTCCAACGGTAATCAAAATTACTATTTAGCGTGCTATATATTATTATTAATATTTTTAATCTATCAATTTTGCTTGTGTAGTGTAATATAAATTGTTCAAATAAAAAGCTCGTGCTTTTATTAAAATTGTAATAATCTCTCCCTATTCTTTTAGGTTTTTATATTAAAATAATAATCTTTTCGCCAAGAACTGCTGGCCTTTATCAGTTATTACGGGTGAAACGTTTGGTATTCAATTATTATTATAATAGAAATAACCATCAAGTCAAATATTGTTTTATACACACGCATATAATCCTTGTGTACAACTTATGACTTATAATTACTAATTAGTACAAATACAATTATTTGAAAATATATATTAAAATTAATTGTTTGTTTTAAAGCAATACTTAATGGTAATTAAGAACGATAAAATTTGCAAATTGTTTAATTCGCTTCGTCCGTGGTTACTAATAACATTCGTTCGACCTTTAACAGTAATTTATACCCTAAAATATTTCTCAATTACCGATATTACCCAAGCATGTTTACTGGTATACTGATAATTATTATATTGTGTTCCTAGTCAGTATATTTTAATTGTTATAGGTATATTTATTAAAAAAACAAAAAAAAATCATTAACCATTTTTATTTAATCTTTCATTTGGTTCAATTTACTATCCAAAGTTATAATTACCATTTTAGCACTATATTAACCCAAATCATAACCAAAAATATTCCCGAATGATTTCAGTTTTAATTTTACTGGCTGTGATATAATGAGCTAAATCCCAAAGGTATTTTTGACGAAACGTAATTTTAATAGTTCTAATTTATTTATAAAATAATTAATCTCGAGCTTTAAATTTTTGTAAATGATTAATATTCTAAACTATTGCAACATGATTTTTGATCATAATAATTCTAAACATTGTTTTCTGAGTATTGTTAATGTAATATGTTTGTTTTATTTTTAATAATAATTTATATGGTTGATACGTATTATTTGCTATTCAACTTAACGGTTTGGTTTATTTTACATAGTTAAAGGACACTAAGGGTTAAATGTTAGTACCTACACACAATTAATATTTTTCAATTCAATTAAATATATATTCAATGGTTTTTTTTTAATGTATATTGAATCTATCATTTTTGTAATACAAATTTAAATACCTATAGTCAAGTACGTTTTAAAAAAAAAATTTGCATAAAGTGTTTAAGAGGAAAAATATTAAATCTTAAAAAATATAAATCATTTTTGCTTGATTCTATATCAGGCTGATATTTTACGTATGAGTGTGATTGTTTCGTTAAATTGAATTTACTACTAGCAAAAATATCGTACAATATTTATTTATTATATTTAAATTAATTTCAATTATTCAGCACTGCATATTCGTGTGATATAAAAATCTCTCATAAAAGGTAAACAATTTTGAATTTACTACATTTGTACATTTGGTGTATTTGCCACTAAATATTTGTATTTTAATAAACACGCCTTTATCAGAATTACTATACCTATATATTTTATATGTATCTACACGTTGGTACATAAATTATGTTATATTATACTTACTTCTAAATAATAACGGACCAAATATATTGTATTCACTAAGATTTTAAGGAACCATAATATTGTATAAATATTAAATTTTGAATTGATAACAAATTATCTCAATCACAATTTATTGTTAAGTTGCGTACCTACTTAGTTTAAGAGTTTGAATTAAAGTCGGCGAAAAAAAAATAACTTATTCAACCGTAGGTGTTAATTGAAACAGGTCAACTATTATATTGTTTTTAAGACTGATCACATTAAAATTATATTATATTATATAAACTCATCGAGATCTCAGAAATGATAAATTGTATAAAAATATAAAAGTAAAATAAAATACATAATATTATAGTATATAACATAAAATTATAGGTAGGTATATGGATATTTTCATGTTAAGTATAACTAAACCAACTGTTTGATGAATGCGTACCGCGGAAACCGTTCCTTGCAACGACGACGCCCCTGGACAGACTTATAGTTTAGGTATAGCCGTATAGGACATCATTATTATTTTTAAATTAATCGTGTTTTGTAAGCTTACAGACAAATAATGATTCCTTGTCTGACTAGCTCGTCTTGTTCATCGAACTTTTGTTTGGCGCAAACGACCGCATGCAATTAATTATTGGTACACTTCTAGTTCTATATAAAGTCTACTAATCGATAGACTTCACTGTTGTGGAAAAAAAATTACCTGGATTTGGTAAATAATATACGTGGACACTTCACCTCTTTATGCACCCACCAATATGACTATATCTCATAAGTTATAATATAATATTATGTTACCGGGTCTGCGAACACGTATTTTGATCGCGTCGGTTAATTAAAAAAAGCGCGACTGCTGTACTTATAATTATAATTCTGAACACGGAACGTCATTAAGTTGTCGTTAATCGTTATATGTGGGCAGTTCCGATTTCAAACGTTTAAAAGAATATTAATAGCTATATAATTATTGCGACCGATGTAGTATTATGCGATTATGATTTCAACGCCGATTAATTTTCGCCGTTTTGTACACCATAATATATTATATAATACCCATATATACCGCGTGAGATATCGAATTTAAACGCACACAGAAACACGTGGTTTAGTTATATGCATATTCATATTATTACCTATATTATATCGTCGTAATCGTATTATTATAATTATTCGTAGGTACGGGCTTGGATTTTATATTATACAGACACCTCATAATGTCATTGTATTTTTTTTTTTTTTTTTTAAATATATTTATATTAAATGCATTATTGTATTGCTTAGTATTTTACACGAATAGATTATATATATATATAAACATTATATATTATATGCATAAGTATTGTACTTTAACTTTTAAGGGAAAAGAAACAAAACTCGCAAAAAATAACCCACTAAAATATTATATTGTTTTTATTTTGTTTTTAAATTTTAAACTTTGAGTTGTTTTTATATATTATTTTATTATATGATTGTATATCGATTTTGGTGTTTTTTTAAATCACAGACAAGTAGCTTACACTGTTATTTAGTTTTGGTACCTACCTATATATTATTATGTTTTTTTTTTGTTGGTATTTATTTGAATACACTATTGTTTTGATTTGCAATGTGTTGTGAAATATACAGGGTATGCGTATAATTTGTTTGATGTTATTTGTTGTATTCCTTGTTTTATTCGGATTTTCCTCGCCGAATAAAAATCGTACCTATCTACGGAATAGACGTGTGGAACGTTATGGAACGTTCAACGTACGCTGTCGAGTTGTGCAACGATGGTTGATATAGTTATCAAATGTGGTTTGCGACAAAATATAGTGTACGCTTTCGTATACCGCCGCGCGACATTGTCTCTGCCGCGACGAAGAGTCAACCGGGTGGTAACTGTAAGGCCGGACACCTTTATCGTATTATATATGGAATGTAAAAAAAAATATACCGTCCGTGACCCTTGGATAGTCCCGGTCAACCACCGAGTCGGGAATTACATTTGAATAAATTAACGAGAGACCATAACGCATGTTATAGGTACCTCTACCTATAACACACGACTCTATATTAATATTATTATTATTATGTTTTATTATATGCGTACATCGCTCATTTTAAAATCGACGCACACTTCGATTGACGAATTTGACGTAACAATAATGAAGATGTCACGTAGATAATTAATATATTATAATGAGTAATGGTCGAACGCGATGACCGAAATGCAGCGTGTAATATACTAATATTACACATTGCGCCGTTGGCGCCGCTTGTCTGGTATAGGGAGGTTCTGCCATAATATACCACGGTATAGGTAAAAGATACTAAAAGCATGGGCCAGCACCCGGGTTTTAGTGACAAATCCTCGCCAAATTTTATACACGTCATGTTCTAATCAACCGTACCTTCTCACAATCCCCCACAGTTAGATACCTACAAAATAACCTTCAGGCTAAATAATGACCATAGATTTTGGAGCCTTAACTCAATAAAAATAAAAAAAACAATAGAAAAATAAATTTTTTGAGCATAGAAAATGATGCGATATGAAAATAAAAATATTTCATGACTCGAATTTGCTAATAATATTTCATATACATTTTACCTTGTACAGTGTAGATAATAAAAAATATAGTACCTAACACAATAAATATTATTAATAATAATTATACCTTTATGGCTATTTATATGTAATATTATGTTCTTAATTATGAATTTTACGCATTAGTATGACAATATTGTGGATTAAAATAGTTTTTAATAAACAATTGAGAAAACAAAAAGCAACATTTTTACCACGCCTGTTGACATGGACAGTTGTAAAAGTGAGAAGGATATTAATGTGCTTTTTGGGGAATTCAGTTTATCTTAAACCTTATAAAACTCGATCCTCAATTTACCACAAAGAAGGTGTTTCGGGCTTATAGTTAACCAACTCCCGTGTTGGACAATGTCGTGGTCGTACGAACTGGAGGGATAAACGATTTTTTTTTACAAGAAAAATGATAATAATGTGAACAATTAATATAAATACACTGGATACACCTGGAGGAGGTGGTGGTGGTGGTGGCTTGTGCGTACATGTTTTGACACGCCGTCGTTGTGCTGGTGTTAAACGATCGTAGCACGACATAATATAATATATTATGCATACCGACGTCCGTAGCTATATAGGTAATAATATATAGGTGGGTGTACGCGTGTCTGTGTATAGGTACAATCTAAAATCGAAAAATAATCAAAACACCATTAAACAAAATCCATATACCTATGTACCTATACTGTAGAGGTAGGCAGTGGCGGTTTTAGGGGGGTAGGGGCCAGTGACAATGCCCCCCCCCCGAATCAAAAAAAAAAGAACCGGTTAGAAAAATAGGTTAAACAACTATAAAATGTAATTTAATATAATATACGCTTTTATTATTATGGTATTATTATAGCAGACGCGTAGCCAACATTTTGAAATGAGTGGGAGGGGGGAGGACAAAAGCAAAAATAAAACCAGCGTCTGTTTTATTATCTAATAAACACAAAAAAAAAAATAAGAATAAAAATTATAACATGAATATTGTCAATGTCAAACAATTTAAAAAAAATCACCTTTTTGACAATTTTTCAACAGTTAGAAATTAAACTGATTATTCGTAAACAATAATGGCCGTAATACGTTCGGGCACTAAATGATTATTTTACATGGAAATTGAGAGAATGATTAAGAGAACACACGTTTAGGTAAGTACACATTTTTCAAAAACTTCAGTTCTATTCACCATTCATGATTCGTACTGTTCAATTTAGTAAAACGAATCAAACTGAGATTCTGAGTGAGTGATTGAATGAATAAAGAAATCTGTACAGTCACAATATTATATTTTATTGATGCAGGTCGCAGGTGTAATAAAGATCATAGTCAATGACAGTACGTGAATTACGAAAGTATTCGTAGACGCGTGTACTACGATAATAATCATATAATAATCAAAATAATATAGTTGATATTAATTTGTTTGGAGATAAAGTATCGAGCAATAAATTTGAGTATAGTAAACACTAGTATATAATATAGTAGATTTTACCACGGAAAGATCTTTTTCAAAATTATAGCCGCTAAAATCTGGCTGAGTACATGCAATAAGGCCGTAGCTAAAAAAAATTTCGGGGGTCCAACCTTTTTTTACTATGGATACTGGACACATCATTTTTACGATTCGTTTTGGTTTTGCTCTCATGCGTATCTATTGATAATACATTTCTATAGATATAGATAAAGTAATAGATCGATTCGCAAAAAATAAGAATTGAAAATTAGATTTTGTATTGTAATTTGCAGTAACTTATATTTTGAGATTTTTTGACTAATTTTGACTTTATTTTGTATAATCTGTACACTTATTACTTTTAAAATTAAAACACTTGTAAGTTTAATAAAAATAATGTTAAGCTGATAGATTTTCTAAAGTTAATAATATTTTGTACGTAGGTACCTATACACATATATTTTTACAGTTGTCACAATTAAGTACCTAATTAAAAAGATTAATGGGTTATACTCGTATATGGTACCTATACTGACTTTGAACCTGACTTGTCAGTTGTCATCAAATATCAAAAAAAAAAAATCAAACCTTAGAGCCGATACTGGTAGGTACCCACAAGTCACACCCTTCCATGCAGTAAAGTTATCGAATGATGATTTTACTCAAAATGATGGTTTAAAAGGACTACGAAACCATTCAATATTATAATATTATCATAAATATAGTTCTCGGCTTACTACAAAAGAGGTGGTAAGTATATAAGTGACACTGTGGTACATAATTGTGATTAATTATTAATTATGGTACCTATTTAGGTTTGCAAAGCATTCCTTTAATTTCGAGTATTGAGTTTGAAACATTTTTCGAATTGCTGTAACCACTGCTGAATAGACGAAACAGAACAGATTTTGTCTATTCTATGGCATTAGGCATACCGAACTATAATAAATATATGAGTCTATTTTTAATAGGCGAAAAAATGTTTCAGACAGCGCGTGACGAACTGTTACAGTTTTATTCCGACGTCTTGAGTAACCCATAAAATGTGCACATCACAGCGTTTTGAGGTGTTGTTATAAAAACAAAAATTGCATACGATTGCCGGATTTTAAAAGCAGTGCGACACTGTTCACCGTTGTACATAATATTAGACATTTGGCTTATAATATTATGTCATTGTTATTCGATCACTATTCAAAAATATTTTTTGTCATAAATCATAATATTAATTTATGCGCATCGTTCTCGTATCCGGGCCTGGTAAAATGTCATCTGTCAAATGTTGTCTGGCTATATAAACAAACAATTGTATACACGAATCGGCACTGGTCTGTTATCGAACAGTTAGAATGTTATCGCCCCGCCACTCGTAAACCATGTACGATTGGGACTTTTGGGAATTTTTTTCGTGTAGATATTAAATAATATGATGTTTAACACTTAAAATCTGTATATTTCAAACATCATTATATAATTATATAATTTTATTTATGTATGCAGCCGTGTAAGTGTGTATAATATATATGTAAGTATAATGCCAAGGTACAGGGGGGCTATATAGGAAATTATTTAAGAATTGTTTATTATTATAATACATGACTGATAATAAATAGGAATCTTACTATAGGTATTGACAAAATATATGATCATGTGTAATAATGTCACGATTAGCGGTGAATATCCATTCAGTAAAATCGTATTTAATATCGGTCACAATTTAATTTTACTGTCCCGACTCCTGAGGATTACCATAATTAATAATGTTCTCAACTAAATACTAATAATATTCCGGAAATTTATTTTACTGATAGGTATATTATTATATACCGTATATAATATATTATCCTAGTTTTTACGATTCCTGAACCTAAATATCATTCCAATAGAAAATACTATTCCTACATAAGTAACATAAATTATAAATTATAATTTTCTTTAGAAGTTTGGAAATATTGTTCTTTATTAACTTTTAAAATATCTTTGTAGACAAATATTTTCCCTATTTACAGTACCTATATATGCTTAATGATTGATTACTTACTTTGCAGTGCAATATACAAAAAGTCCTAATTGATTGGTGTTTATACGAATTACGAGTACACAGTGCCGCAACTACACCAATTTGGGCCCGTGTGTAAATAAAATGAATGGCCCCCTCCTCACTCTTGAAAATTGAAAAATTAATTTTTCCAAATTTGAAAACATACTTTGGAATTTTAGGTACCTATGTATTTACAAATAAATAAATGTAATAATTTGAAGCCTTTTTAATTAATTTTAAATATAAAAATAATTATTAAATAACAAATAAATTGAACATACCATACATTAACAGTCAACTCAAAAATAAATACTGAAAAATTCATTTTTCTTGTCTTTCTGCTTGCAAAATTGTCAATTATATTTTCTATGTTAATATAATTTGTTTGTTGTCATTCAATATTGAGAAAAGCTATACTTGAAAGTTTTATTTTTAAGATTAGTTTAATCTATATTTTAGATTCTTAGGGAAACGATAATAAATGTATTGATTTTACAATGATGTGTGTTTTTAATTTTTTTTAAATTTTTTATTTTTGTGCCTGTCATCACCTTTTAAGACAGTAAAAATGCTTAGATTTTCTTCAACAGTATCTTTTCTTTCTCAGTAGTTTTCAAAAGTGCCGAGAAAAACAAAAGAAAAATTAAGAAAAAATGGGAATTTTTACGCAAAATCTGTTTTCGAAAAAATTGATTTTGGTTTTTGGTGCAATTCTTAAACAGATGACCCTAGGTACATGAAATTTTGACTGAATGTTTATATTAGTATTTTCTATACACCATAACATTTTCCAAATATTTTAACTTATTTTGAGTTCAAAACGGACATTTACATTTCCA
>NC_042494.1:120049972-120068039 GCF_005508785.2 Acyrthosiphon pisum
GAATGTGGTAGGCACCAAAACACCATAGTTTATCACATTGTCACGTGTTTGGACTTCAGTAGAGCATAAACTGTATTATAATAATATGTACCAGTAAAAGCGCTCGCAAGATAAAATACAACCCGGGGGCCTGGACAATGTCAAAATGTTTTATCATATTATACCGATAAAGTGATAGGTGATAAGCTTAAAAATATTTTATTCCGTAGTGTTATTTTATAAACTATTTATCAAGGACATATGGTATACCATATGGGTGATATAAATTACATACAGTCATACAGACATACTGCAGTAGGTATAAAAAATCATAAGGCTTACAATAATGGTCTCTTTGGTTTGAAATTGTTCTATATGTATGTATTTTTTTGGCTTTTGCATCATGGGTCATTGGGTGTCTGGGAGTTTACGGTTTGGAACACTTTTCTTTACTGTTTTTATTTGGGGCAAGGATTCGTCGCCATTGTAATTTTTTACAATTTTTTTGCGAGATTACGGTGTAGGTATAGTTTAATTTGAAATCCGGAGTTTTCTCCACTTTTAACTGGAATACATTTTGTTGTTTTTTTTATATTAATTGACAGTGGTTAACACCGTAATCTCGCAAAAAATTGTAATAAAATTACAAAATTCAATTCTGGTTGGCTCGCACGATACGAATTTATAAAATCCATGTGCCAAAACTTCTACAAAATATTTAGTTTTAATATTTTTTTTTATGTTTTACACTTGTATATATTTTTAAATTTGCCAAAAAATTATTTAAGGTTTTATATATTATAATATTATTTATAATGACTAATATGTTTTACACTTGTCTGGGTATATTTTCCTTTTATATGTGTTTTAAATTTATAAACTTATGTTTTTTTAAATAATATGTAGGTATATAGACACATTTTCAATAAAAAAAAATACAGTGGTATCCAAAATGTTTTTCGTTAACTATGAATAACATTTCTTTGGGTGAAAACCAAATCACTCTTTTTTGTGTTTGGGCAAAAACATGTACCTACGGCTCCTTAGTGTGGCTCGGTGCTTGGCAGCAGTCACTAATGTGAGTTGTTGTCAAGCATCGGCTGTACATGTTTTCGCATTAGTGACTGCTGCCAAGCACCGAGCCACACTATATAGGTGCTATATATTTTTATGTATGGATATAATGTATGAACGTCATATGAAATAAATTAATATGTAAAATCATTCTGATAAATATAGTAAAATATTGATTATTTTTAATAATTTTGAGTTATAATAAATTAATAACTTAAAACTAAAATATAGTTTAAAAATTATTGTAGATCTCTGAATTATCTGTCTATAACCTAAGTATATATAATTAATATTAGGAGAGTCATTTTGAAAATTTTTAATTTAATAAATAAAAAAATAAATAATTTTGAAAAAAGATAGGTAATCAAATATAAATTGTACAAAGAAGAAAAAAACAAAACAAGAAGATAAAATACATAATAATAATAATAAAACAGAAGTTTATGCCGAAGCCCGGATTAAGGGGGGTTGAGGGGGGCCATGGCCCCCGGTCCTCGATAGTTAGAATTTATTTAGAGGCCTCAGATTTGTCCTTTACTTTTTTTGTTATATGCTATAACACTGCATAAATCACCTAAAAATAATCGATGATTATGTAGCGGTGGAAAAAGCTTGTAAATTATAATTTATAAATAAAATGATACAATATTCATCATTTATTGATATGTTCCTAATATCTATATATTTATTATAACAGGTGCCTAATATTAAATAATATTAATATATACATTATTTTTTTTTTTCGTACAGGGGCCTCATTTAAAACTTTGGCCCCTGGGCCTCAAAATGTCTTAATCCGGGCTTGTTTATGCCATTACATAAAAATTGCTAGGTACAGATTAAAATAGTGTTGACTGTTGAGAGTAAGAATAAGAGACGGATGTGGAAACTGATTTATATAGTGTGTTTGTTTCTGTTTAAATGGGTATATGATTTAAATATTTGGAGGAAAATGCAAAGTATAGGTACATCTCTACTTTTTTGAAGAAAAATGGTCATGTCTCTGGGACGGCTAAATATAACGACACGAGTCACGAATAACTTTTTTACTTTAAAATAAAAGATTACAGTATATATTGTAATCTTTCACACTATACCTATACAGGCTACAAGTGTTTCAAATACCTATAGTTCTTTTAAATAACATTTTATTGAATTTAATTACCTATTTATTTGAGTCGTCGTTTTTATACATGAGGTATAATTAATATTCAAAAATAAATAACTAGTCTTGAAATTTTCTACTAGCATTTATAAAAATATTTTTTAGATATATTATTATTTATTAACTATTTGTCATTTTTTTTTTGCTATTTATAGATATTTAAAGTTTTAAATTTTTTTTAGCCGGTAGGGATAATATTATGTACATTGTATGGTATAGTTATATCAATAAAATGTATTTTCCTTAGTAAATAACCTTAAAACTCAATAGACGATTCCTCATTAGTTGTTCTTACAGTAATATTAAGAAATACCAAAAATACGTAGTAACAATTTATTTTCAATGTGTTTTTTGTTTTAAAATTATTATTTTTATTTATTGGTTTTTATGTGTTATATTATCGTATCATAAATCATAATATTGGAAAACTGATATTTAAAAAAATTAATATGCTAATATCAGAGAAATTAAAAATTTTTAAAATGTCTTTCATTTCATAAAAGCTCGTGCCTTATATAGTTATAAATACCTATATGATCTTAATAACTCTATTTTGTGTAGGAATTAATACTGTTAATTCGGGTGATTGCCTAATATCGTTTGGAGTATACCATTTTCCGTCGAGAAAGTGGGACAATTACAGTTAAAATACAGGACATTCCCTAAAAAAACGGGACGTCTGGTAATTCCTGTGCTAGCTGTAATCCTGATTTCTGACCAAGGGTAGGTACTCTGGTGATGAATCGAGGTTCGCTCACACTGGGGTGCACCGGGGCTAAAGTAAAAATAATAATAACAATGATACGTCTTAAGTAATATTCCGTTCGACGATTTCGGACTTACTTTATAATATTACAGTTTGAATACTATAATAATTTATTATAACCTCAACACGCGGCGGTGTGTGTTTCGAACACGCACAGTATTATTATATTATCATGTACTATGTTTGATTCGTCGCATTTATATATTGTGGTGGCAATACCTGAAGTAGTGAAATGCCTTATTAGTACCTTCCTGTTTTATATACTCGTATACGTTTGTCGAACACAATGGCGTTTTGAATCGGTGGCGGTGTTTTTTAATTACGATAAATATAACAATATAATATGCGCCTGCCTGTATATCGCGCGCGCGCCAAGTAAAATATGCAAATCAGCAGCCACTGACCGTTGGTGCAGGTGGTAGTGGTGGTGGTGGTGGTGACTGGTGGTGCGGCGTTTGAGGCACTAGGAAATCGGAATCCATATCCATACCCACGTGTACTATAGGTTGTACGTTGGCATAAAATAATGATATAATATCGCGTGTGCGTATAATGTATAAATATTGGATATAATGATACTGGATAGGTACATATTATATACTATATAGAAGTACAAACAGTGGCAACAAAATAGGTACCGAATAGTATTATTGCTGCCTGTTAGTAACCTGCAGGTTAGGGGCACCTCACTATTGTATTAATTTATATTATTTATTATGTATTAGCTATACGATATCACGATCGTATATGCGTAATAAGATGTGTGTAATTAATAATTATGATATACAAGTAATATTAATTAGTATTATATGTACCCAAGTACAGTTAATCATTATTCATTGTCAGTAAAAAGTTAAGCTCAAGTTTATTCCTTATCATTGAATTATTTATATTAAATTAATACGATTTAAATGAGCTCTGTTCAATGTTCTTTATTATTTCTAAGTTAGGTATATTCCTGCCTAATAATATAATAAATACTATACAGATTAGAGACATACACCATATTATGCTATGTACCCCTTATTCCACATTAGTTCACCCCCATATGGTGTCCACTATAGACGGTTTTCACTAGAGAAGTTTCACGTTTTATATATTTAATTCGTTTCTGTCTATCTATCTCTGCTTGTCTTTCTATAATTTATATAGATTTATATAGATAAAATTGAGTTGGTTTTATTCAAAAATAATCGACTATATATTACACAATAACGAATAACGATGTATTAATGTAATAAGTCGATTACAAATGTTAATAAGGTGAGAATTTGATCGCACCGTTAATTTTATATAGGTTATAATAAAAGTATAACCACATAGCCTATTTAATGGGAATTATTAGTAAGTAATTAATGGTTGTCGTTTAATGAAAATATAAATTCGTATTCATTTTTCACTTAAAAACTATCGTTAAAAGTAATTAATTTAAAAAAATGTACTTCACTCTAAGTTATTATAATGTATTTGGTAATTTTCTATATGATAATTTTACACTATCCATAGAAACGCCGTAATTATTGGCAATTGCACTGAGCTGTTGCCACACTTATACATATTTTTATGCATTATATTTATTTACACTATTTTATATCGATATTTTTGTGATACTATTTTTTATTTATTATTATAATATACCTATTATAGTCAGCATTTTTGTCGTATAATAATATAGTTAAATTATCAATGATCACAAATCATAATATTATATTATATAATTTTAGTCATATATTATAATGTAGTCTATAGGAAATTATGCAGGTAAGTACAGTCTTCTTTTGTTTCCATAAATATTATATTATACATGTGCCAATAATTTTTATTTTATTTTAAACAATACGGGGTGAGCCGAATTACACATAAATATATCTAACAATAACATATTATAACTTACAAAATATAGGTAATAACAACAAATAAATAAATATAAAAATATGATATAGATCACTATTTATCACACGCATTATTCTAAAGATTGATTGGTTCTCAAAATAATTAGTGTTACACTTAGGTAGGTGACACTGAATGGCAAAAATTAACTTTTTTAAATTTTTTTTTTTCGAGCGTGCCATTACATTATGTAAAATATTATACAATATACAGTATACACAGTCGAGTTGTAATAACTCGAAGTTGAAGGGGGATAAAAATACACTTTGAGGGATGTATTATTCGAGATATCTAACTAATTTCTAGGGGATAAATGTTCTAGGGGATTACAACAAAATTCTAGTTGTCAAGTTTTTCGAGTTATAGAGGTTCGAGTTATCCGTGACTCGACTAGTCGACTGTATATAATATTATATTGTGCAGTTAAGTACCCAGACAGCAATTTTTTGTTTTTATTATAACATTATAATCACGAATAATATTAGTATAACGTTATTATAATACTATTATAATATTATCGTTACAAAATGCTGTCTGGGTATGTTATCAATTTTTTAACAAATCTACTAATCTAATCTTTTCTGGAAGTTGTCATCGATACTGAAAAAGGACTAACATTGTGAACTGTGATGATATTTATTATTAAAAATAAAAATAATAAATATACCTACATAAAAATAAATATTTTAATTTTCGAGTTCCCTCAACATTTTTCAGCGTGCCATGGATCCCTGATATATAGTTTATTTAAACTCTCCAACATTTAAAATGCAATTTTATCTCTTCACGTGGTTGCTTTAAGTCTTTAACACTATATTTAAATTGATCTCATATAATTTCTTATGAATTCCATTAATAATTAAATGTCTTCTCGTATCCATTCAAAATATGTACATTACATTAGCTATGCCACTATATACAAACCCCCCCCCCCCCAAAAAAAAAAAAAAAAATTCTAATTGCATATTTTCGATTGCATATCATTGCGTAGGTACCTTAAGCTATATAGGTTAGTACAATATATATGTGCAACTTAAACTAATTTTGTTTTATCTTACATGATTTAAAAAAGATATATAATTAGCTTTATCTCAACATTTAATAATTATCCATGTGGAGATGAAGTTTTTTAAAAAACAAAATTGTATGATCTTCAGATTATTAAAAATTCTATATTTATTGTGGTTTAGAATTTGTTGGACTTAAGATGGGTATAGATATACAAATACAATTATGAAATAAATATCTATGTACCTACAATAAAATAATAAAATAAATACAAGTATACTTACGTGACGAAAGCTTAGAAAATACTGTTTGATATTATACTATAGCTATATGTATTATAGTGATACATACAGTGCATACATATAGCTTCTATAGTTACCTAACCTAACCATAATATGATTGAAAACAATATTATTATTACTAGACTTCTATAATATTATAATATGTTGTCTTCGAAGTGGAAAACTAGGGGAGACGTCCCCATTTGACGTTAATATATCGTAACATGACGGAATAAATAAGATCCTGCACAGTATTATGGTACTATTATACTAGACAGATCCATTGTAGGTACAGATGGATGAAAATATTCGCCGATCCGAATTATTATTACAAACTTATTTTTACCACCGAATATTTAAATATATGTATAGTGTATATATATCTATCAATAGGCGAATTTTGTTTCAAATATTTCTCACCCTCTGCTTCGTCACACATTTTAGATTTAATTCCAAGTGCACAATATGATACATTAAACATATACAGTTGTACAGACGTTACACTGTTACAGTATAGTATATTAAATTAAATACACAATTTATACATTTTAACTAAATAATATCACAATATCCTCTGTTGGTCAACACGTAATGCGTATATATTATTATATACGTATACGTATATGTTATACATTTTATTATATTGTGTATATGTGTATAGGTACTTAGCTAAATAAATTGCGGTCAATGCCGTCGTTTGCGGCAAATATCATAATTACGTCGTATTATAGTGCGATCAGCAGGTCCTGATATGCAGTATAAACTATGCATTGATAAGTTGGTATAATATAATGTATACCAGATGGCAGATACCTACATAAAAAGCAGTCGGGTAGCTCGTCTCCGGTCAAAACTACCCTTTTCCGATAAGATTGATTCTTTTAGTTTGTCGCGGCCAATAACGGTAATTAACGTAACTATTATCGAAATTCCGTATATACCTATATAATATGCTTAAATATTAGTATATTTTATTATCTTCGTAGGTATATTATAATGTCATAACTCGTTACCGTTATGTATTAATAGGTATTAATGTATTATTGGTAGGTATACCAATTACCGATACTGTAAACATCTCCTTCGTGATGGCTTTGTGTAGGTACTTATTGTATTGAATATCGTAACAAGGTCATCCTATCATTTGAGACCACCAATATATACTTTTCGACTGCTCTAATCTCCCAGTCCCTTCCATTCCTGAAAATATTTCCCTGTCCACCGATTTGTTTTACCACCTGGCTCGACGACACCATATTTCTCTATATAAATTCTTTTATTTTCTGTATTTATACGCTCTCCCCGACAGCATTATTTAGTATTATATAGTTATCCTTTCGCAATAAGTCAACTGCACGGTTTCTTTACGTTTTAACTATCTCGTTCGAAACGCCTCGATTTTCTTATATTTCTCGTATGTACCTACATACTGTACCTACATACACACCTACATACTGTAACAATATAAACTAATTTTCATTACATATTCATCTGTAAATTTGTTCTTGTTCAATTGTATAATACACGAATAAAGTATACTTTATATTCTTAAGATAGCATGCCGTAGGTACTCTACAATTAATAATGTCGCGATTTAATAGTATTATTTAAGGAGACGTCACAGCAGTAGCATATTTTGTTGTCTCCGTCTTACAAGCGCGTAACATAACAAATTGTATGCTCAGCAGATCACGATTATCTCAAATAGTTTAAAAATTAGATTGAATTGACTTCTTATAACATTTAAAGGTAAGATTATTATCTAGCCAATGGTCAAAATGTTTTATAATACATTTTAATTTTAAAATGAGTTAATAGTACTTACCTGTTTTAAGATGTACAAACAATTTACAATTTTAAAATACTTATAACTCGCTTTTAAATAAAAAAATAATAAAAAAGTCTATGTCATTGCATAGATAATACCTTACCTTACCTTTAAATTTTATAATAGGTCATTTCAATATGATTTTTAAACAAACGAAGATAAACGTGATCTGTACGTATACGAGTACACACGTATTATACACCTACATGGCTACACCTTTTCCGAGTACAAAAGCCATTGACTGGATGGCGTGCTCAGTGGTACAACCAACTAAGTATAAGGTTTATGGACGCTACCTGCATACATTTTTTAAAGGAAGGGGAGGAAGCGTTTCATACTTTGTTTGATGTGGTGAACGTTCAAAACGCTCTTTATATAGTTATGTTATTATTTTTTTTTATCATAGTTTATTATACTTGCCCATATCATAATATTCGTAATAAATTATTTTATACGGTTCAAGGGCCTAAAGGGTACTCCAGACACAATGATCCCCCCTGGGTGCGCCAATGGTGTTTATAAATAAAGTACCTATATAATTTATATTCTATTATACCTGTTTGTTGTTATGATGAATTTATAAGTATATAAAATTAATATACATAATGCATGTATTATGCACAATACACATAGTTATTATATAGGGCATAGGCCGTACCCATTGGATGTTATTGTTGTCAATTTAATATGTTGTTTTCACTTTTTAAAATTTCCACCAAATACATACTTATAAACCTGAGGAACTTATTGACCCAACGGCCAATCGATACGATATAATATAATACGCATGTAGTCAGTCAGTTGCGTGTTAAGCTCATATTATTGTCATAAATACACGCATGAGTACAGTGGTCTATATATATCGCATATGTGTGCGTTTTGTAAATTCATATAATATTCAAAGATTGTACATTTGTCATTTGTGCTATATCATTGTCATATTCTAAGCTAGGTTTGTAATATTAACATATATTATATGTAATTAACTAAGTAAGTAAGATTTATTGTAATTTAATAATATTACAAATTAATAACAGTAATAATATTTACATTTGAGCTTAAATATTATAAAATTTAAATAAAATATATATAAAATGGGTTGTCTTCATTTTCAAAAGCTATGGCTTGTGGAGCAGAGAAGAGTTCGTGCTATTTATAATGTATCCTAGTTTACATGGTGTAATTTAAATATAGGTAAAACTGTAAATTTAAAAAATATCAAAATAAACAATATCATAAAAAACAAAAACAATTTTGACTACAAATTCTATTTGATTATTTTTATAAAAAAAAGAAAACAGTGTAAGATAATATGCAAATTATAATAAAAATAAAATTGAGATATAGACTCTTATAAATGTCTTATATTATAATTAACTTAATTTGTATTTAAATTAGGAATATAATAATATGCATATAATACTTGAGGATCGCAAATAGCGAAAGAATAACCGTTCTTTACGCGTATAAAACGATTGTATAATAGTGTGCACAGTATTATTATTATAAAAGACGCAATAGCCTATACACAAAAATGTTGTTTCCAATGATGGTTGGGGGAGGGGGGGGGTTGAACACACAATAGACCCTTCCTCCGGCTCACATGTATACGCCACACTGATAAAACATTTCTGTCGTGGAGAGTGGTTTTCAATTTGGTTTTTCAATATACGACAGGTACAAACAAAATTACGAATATTTATAGTATTTTTCAGCGTAGCCATTGCATACAACTGATGTAGGAAATAGGTATAATAAGGGTTGGTTTAAAAAATGAAAGACATTTGGGTTGGCAGGGTAATGTGGTACGCGCTTAGAATTTTAAATTATATACTTACATATAGACTATATTATAAATTATAAATGTATACATGCGTTATGAGTGGTTCGAAATAAAGCAATTTGTTCATTGTTTGCCAATAAAACGCCCCAGGCTGTGCGTAAGCTGTCATTATAGGCTTGTCGAAAAAATCGAGGGAATTATATTATTGCACGTGTTTTGTTAGTAAATAAAAATCAAAATTTAGTTATCACTGTCACGATATATAAGCAAGCATGGCCATAAACGAGTTAAAAAGTTAGAGTTAAATTAATTTTAACTTGACTGAATTTTATTGATATAAACTTAATAAAATATAACGAGTTATACTTTTGATCAAATCCTTGATACGTTAATTTATAAATAATTAAATAATATATAATATAATAAAATCATCATTAATGGTACATTTTAATAAATTATTGCATAAATATTTACTTTTTATTATTTGTTACCATATTACTAGCTATTTATAAATTTAAAACAATTAGCATAACTATTAATATTGATTATAAATAGTAAATACTAGTATCCGTAATCAATGCTATAAACTATAAAACTTTTAAAATGGATTCTATTAACTTAACTTAACTCAATTAAAAATTATCATTAACTTTCCCAAGTTTGTAAGTCGTAACTCGTAGCCCGTATTATGTAAGTAAGTATGTAAGTATAGCGTATATTGTATATATATATAATATATAGTATATACCTACTACAATATTATATAATAAATTATTGACTTGAGATGATTGTAAGTTAATAACGTAGCTCATGTTAATGACATTGCTCATTTTGTGTACATTTCGATTTGAAATTGGCAGGTAAAAATTACCTAATAGTTTGCGAATTAGTAATTTTGTGTGCTACATGAATATAAAATTAAAATATAAATGTGCGATTTCAAATAAACGTTTTAAATTTTAATAATATAACAAACCTGTCAGATATACCGACTCTCCGTCAGAACGGAATAGACCTAGGCCAGTTCCATAACTCATGCATATATATCATAAATATATTTAATATATATAAAATTTATAAAATGTACATAATATATTTAAATATTTTACCGATCGATTTCTGTCAGCCAAACACTATAATAGTTCAACAACTATACATTATAATAATATGTACTATGTAGGTTCAATGTATTATTACCAACACTACGCTAGGTACCTAATTATATATTATAATTGTGTTCAAAAACAATAATAATGTAACAACATTGCTTTCGATGTTGTTCATCAATATACATAGCTATATGGCTATAATATATCTATGAACCCTACAATTATATTAATTATCAACACGTTGCCTATATAGAAATTAAAATATATGAAAATAAATATAGAAGTTCTAATCTCTATTTAGAGATTTCGAACACGAGTGGGGTGATATCCTATTTTGGTTTTTCTATAAACGGGTGGTCACTTTTCGGTAGTTTTTGTCATTAAATTCTTTTTTCATTTTTTATTCAGTGAATAATGAGTGTATATTTTATAGGGGGACGGAGTGGCTGAGTGGACTACAGCGTCAGTTCCGACGCGTACTGTCGCAGGTTCGAATCTCGACCACGGGCACTCCTCTCTATGGGCAGACAACTGTCTAGAGAGCGATGCCAACATACCCCAACTGGGCATGGCGATGGTAGAAACCTACAGGTGCCCAACTTGAAATTCTGCCAAAACCAGCACACGTGACACGTGTTTACCAAACCTACGGTACCCAACCCCCACAATTGAAAAACCACATAATGGCTTAAGTAGCCCCGCGGGTTAATCAATATAAAAAAAAATATATATATTTAGGTAATATAAATATAATATATATATTATAAGATAATAGATTCTACTATATATTCTGATTGCTAATATGTAGTTTCTAATTTCTATTACAATAAATATATGTTCCATTGTTACTCAATTGTTATAATTAGCCTATAGTAGTCTATAGTGTTTAATATTAATATATATTATTTATTAACTTAATGCTATGTATCAATGTAGGTATCCATGTCTTGTAAATAGATAAATTAATTTATTCACAATAATATCATCAAATATATACTTGGTAATATATGTATATCATAAGCTGACTGACCGAATTCGCTAAGAATCGTTTTTCGTATACAATGATATTATATCATTGAATTAAAATTTAACACCATCTATTACAGTGACCCACTTCTAACCTTATGTACAGCAGATCAACACTCACTGGCACACCTTTTTTAGTTTTTTTTCTAAAAATGTCAATAAAATTGTATTCGTTTGGTCGAAATGTTTGAATTTTTTCATATAAGGCGCCTTTGATATTGTTACAATATCAGCCTAAAAATGTATAAATACAGTCAAGATTTTTTTTTATACCTAAGTATTTATAAATTATAGTTTAAATGTTGACATAATTTATCAAATTGAAAATATTATTTTGTTATTAAACATTTATAAAATGTTGTATTTTTATAGTTAAGGATTGAAAATTTAAAACACGGTGGCACGTATGTAATTCATTCAAAAACTGTTTTTTTTTGTAAGTAGTTATTTTAAGTTAAAATTTGGACGAAATTACATATTAAGTAACCGATAATAACGATTTTAGTTATTTTTTTGTAATTTCATAGTATTAATATAACTCATTGGCTACCGTATTAATAATAAATAATAACAATATAAAAATAATATATATATATAAATAATATATCCTAGACTGACAAACCGAATCGTCTCCTCTCAGAATCGTTTATCATATACAAAGATATTTTATTATTGAATTTAAATGTAATACCATCCATTACAGTGCAGACCCACTGTAACATACTGTACAGCAGAGCGACATCCACTTCCCCGCTTTTTATTTTTTTTTTCACATAAATATTATACTTGATTTAGATTCGATATTTTATATAATATTATATTTTTTAAAAGCATATTTTAAGTGCATATTATTTGTTTTTAAATATATATGCTGATTGCTGATATATATTTTGAGGTTTTTGATTAGGTGCCTACTAGAAGTCCTCAGCCCTTTTGTCTACACAATTGTCTATAAGTCAAAGTCTACACTATGTGGCATGTGCATTATCATAATTCTTAATACATATTATATTATTATATAATATAAGCCTGTAGCATTTTTTGCGACATTGTAGTTGTCATTTAATATATGTTTGGCATTATATATTAATGATATATCATGTATATACGATATACCTATATATATAAATGAATATGATATCGTGGTCACTTCCAAGAACGTCCCTCACATTGTGTGTAATCATAATAATAATATATATATACTTATATATTATAAGGACCCAATAATATTATTATATTTCAACAAGTTCATTTCGTTCGGTCGAAAACGGGTTAAATCGATTACATTAAATTATTCGCGATTCATTTGTTGTGTACATCTTGATCACGTATTCATATAATATCATATATTATATAGACATATAGTATAAATAAGTACCTATAATATAGTCGTAGTGAAGTTGTTTCCATTATTTCTGTCAATATTCGCGATTTGAAGTTTTCGTTGTTTGTTAAAGAGTTATTAAGGAGATTAATGAACTATATTATAATGGTGAACGTTACATTATATATTACACCTACGTTATAGGTACCTATACTATATAATATCGAGTCGAACGTCGTAAAACAAGTAAAATATTAATATCCATTATAAACGAATTTTATACACCATATTTTACTATTTCATTTCCAGTTAAGTAGTTTCACATAATATTATTATGTACACCATTTAACATAATATAATTTAATTTGTTTACGGTATACATAATATATAGGACATAGGTATATAATAAGTATGGCAAATAATATAATATGTATAGACGTACTTTTATAACATATACATTTACATAATTATCATCTTTATTAAATATTTATATAGGTAGGTATGTATATTCAGTTAAAGCTATATATCTATTACCCTGGAGTTTACCTATTTACCTATTACAATACTTTTTTGATATAAGTAATCCCATAGACCACTTTGCAAGTTGATAGGGTTTTTTGATAGTTTACATGAACGAAGAGTGGGTTCCCAATTACCAAATTGATTCCAGGCAAAACTGTATAGGTAACTAAAAATCAAAATCATGGAGGAGTGTCAACATTTTTTTTTCATTATAGATATTATACTGAATACTCATTACTTTTATGTTCAAATTAAAAAAAAAACCTCTTTATTTTTGTTAATGGCTGCTTTAACGAAAATATAAAATTATTATAAATTATTCAATAGTCAATAAACAATCATTATATTCACAGACAAAATTGTTTTACTTTAAATTTTTATTTTAAGAGGGGTCCGGACTCTTTGACCTCCCACAGTTACGGCCTTGGATCCGGGAAGTATATATTACACTATATAATATATATATATATATACCAATTGGTTATTTGGTCCTCGGGTAGTTAACAGGTACGGATATACGATGAACATTAATTTTAATAATAAAACTATGTCAGAATTAATTTTTCCAAACATTGTTAAAAAATCATTGTAGCTATCTGTACATTAAGCCGACACATTGACACACGATTTACGGGATAACTGATTTATGTTGCTAACAATCTTTATTTTATGTATATAGAAGTATAAGCAATGAGCTATATATATATTATATATGTTACTTTCTAACACTAGGTAATACAGATTAAATAGGTGGCCAGGTAGGTATATAATAATAATAATGGTCAAAACAAATATAAAATAGATCGAAATTAATTAAAATAAGTAATAAAAAAAAAAATTAATGAGGTATAGGCATATATTTACAATATAGAGTTTTTACTATTTGGGTAACTTATTTTCAGTTGATAAAAAAATATTTGGACTGCCGGAATAATTTGCAGCAATATAGTATGTTCTGAAATAGGTAGGTATAGATGAATATTCTGTTAATATTTATGGTGGAAAATTACAGTTCAACAATATCGCAGTATTAACAATATTAGTAATTACCAATTTGTACGTATTGGAACCAATTCGAACAATGGTATTATAATGATAGGTAATATATTATTATAGGGAATCAATTCGTACACCCTATTTTGACCCAGGGAACCAATTGCGTATTTCCCGTTCACACATCAGGTACTCGCAGGCCCCAATGACCTGGGAGTTTGTACGTTTTTTTTCGGGAAGGCAATCATATTACAATGGTACACTTATAGTACCTACAAGTTTAATATCAATTACCTACCTCAGGAAAAGACGATTCATAAGTAAAACAATTATATACACCGCTTAGCACATTATATATGGCGAGGTACTACCGTCTATCATTGCGGAACCTTGAGGCAATCGTATTTGTGCCTATAATCAACGTAACATTTGATGCAATTTATATGGAAGCAAATATATTTTACGAAAATTTAAATATGTAGGTACCAAAATCACTCACTGTGCTCGAGGATAACTTCTTTGTTAGGGCAATATGGGAGCCCCTAAATTCTTCATCTTGTCATAATTGTATGGCTTATTATAAATAATTGTAAATCAGTACCTATATACTGAGATGGGAAGTACTTCAATAACTCGTATAGGTAGTTTAATTTAAGTGAAATATATTTTGGAAAATATAAAGTAGGTAGGTAGTTATTTGGAAAAAAAATACTAAATATTAAAATACTTTATATGTTAGTCACGTTGGAATATTAATTCTTTTTAGTAGGTGAGCCCTACGAGTATATACCCAGTTAGATCCTGATTAAACATCTATTGAAAGGAATATTTATTATATTTGTATACCTAAGTAATTAGAATACTGAATATGTACAACACGACTTCGGTATAACGTGTGAGATTATAATAATATATTATGTCATACCTATATTTAGTAATATACATATGTTATTCTGCACGTGTGATTAGACCTGATTCTGCTGCAGGTGGATTTTATTATCTTTGAACATCGCGACATGAGCGGCGACTACAGCACTGCAACAAGGCCCAACGAATTATCTTCGTGTAACTATAATATATGTTTTATATAATAATATACGATAGTTAACCCTAACGAAAACATCGGTTGTAAAAAAGAATACACTATCGTCCAATAATATTAATTAGTCGTAACAATAATAAGTACCTATAATAACGTTATAAATAATAAAGTTTCCTTATAATTATCGTATCTACCTAGGTATATTATATGGCATGCGTAAAAAATAAAATACAATAAAACTTTTGTCGCGTATAATGTTACGTAACTATATATAATATGATATTCGATGCGGATAATAATTTTTATAACGTTATGGTTTACTTCGGTACATTCGTATACGTAATTACTTATTGGCAATCGATACAACGGCGATGTTTGGATGAACATAAATGATATAATACGTACCACTGTCGTCTGACGGCGATCAAAGCGGTTGTACGTATAATAGGTAGTCGCATAATACTATCATGTAATAAACCTACTATGGTGTATACCTATAGTATACAGTTGTGAAGTACCTACCTACGCGCGTGTCTGCAACTTTGTCTCTTCTTATAATCGTTATAATAATAGAATATAGAATCACTGTCTGAAAAATGTTTTTAAAAAAAAGTAAAATACCGATGTATGTGCACGTAAGTTCTCTACGGGTCGCGATACGAACACTCACTCATATACACGCGGATATATTATAATATATTATAATATATCAATGTTATTATATTATTATGTATACCTATATCGGTCGCGATCTCATCGACGAATTTGTTTGTCGTCTACGAAAACAACCACAGTATAATAATACAACCACAAGCTGCGTAATATGATGTATAGGTACCTATATTTACGTGAAGATAATACGACTTATAATAGCAGCCACCAATATAAATGATAATATATGTAGGACGTAGGTATATTATATTGCACTTTTACGCATTTTCTATTATATACTTGTAAGCCGTCAGACACACGCACACACACTTACTAGTGACTCGGTGCAGTAAGTAGGTACCCTATACAATTGTAATTACCGTGTATACAATATACATTTATAGCTGCACTATAATTGTCGGCGTTCGTGTGCATAATATTATATAAAATATATGTTTATGCATACGCGATGCATTGTACCAACCGTTATTTTATTATGTAGATACGACGGCTGTACGCTTATATAATAGAATATTGTATATTATAATAAATTAAATCGTGTGTATAATGTACGATGTTTGCTGTCTGATAAACGAACTATATATTATAATATGATGGTCACGTGTGAATACTATTCCGAGCTCGATGACGTGCTCGCAGATGATGAACAACCTGTGGAGTTGACTTGGCTAAGAGATTTATATAAGTCATACGAGCCTCCCATTCGACTATCAACTCGGTTCGATCTAACCGGTGAATGATTTATTTTTTATTGACATTCTTACACTTTTCTCGCATTTGTCATTTGGGTGTTCGTATACTGTGTTGCAATGTCCGTCGTATGGCATTCGGAGAAAAGGCTCATAAAAGGCTCATCAACAAAAATGTTAAGATAATAAAAATAAGAAATGGTGGCGTTCAATTAATGAAGAAAATATTTTTGTAAGCTTTATAGAAAATAATAACTGAGAAAAGTGTTTTATATCCAGAGTTACGTTCTTTTTTTTTTAATATAAAGATACCAATTATACAAGTTTAAAATTTCAATTGTTCGTATACAGTGCCGCAATAACCGGGTGTGTTGCGTGTGTCAAACACACGGGCCCAGGGCCTCAACCCATAATGGGGGGGGGGGGGGGGGGCCAAGATAAACTTTTTAAAATTTTATATAAAAAAAAAAAAATAAAACCCTTTTGGGTATAATAATAGTTACTAAATAAAGATTGAACAATAGATCGGTTTTGTTTTTGTACACAACTATACAACATTATCATACGTCAACGTTTCTTTGGCACCCTGTATAAGTTGTATAACCAAATTTAAAAATAAAAAAATAAAACTAAAAAGGGGGGGTGAGTGAATGTCGCTCTGCTGTACAGTAGGTTATAAGTGGGTCACTGTAATGAATGGGTGTAAAATTTGAATTCAATGATATATCATTGTATAAAAAAAAACGATTCTGAGCGAAAATGGTCCAAACAGCCTATGATATTACTAAGTATATTTGATGATATTATTGTGAATAAAAGTATTTTATATATAATCTATTTACGTGAACCCTTGTTTTAAATTTTTAATCCTTACCTATAAAAGTTGAAAATTTGTATATATTTTTAATTAAAAATA
>NC_042494.1:120069475-120086518 GCF_005508785.2 Acyrthosiphon pisum
ACTGAGAAATTTTTACTTTTGACCCCCCAAAGTACCAACTAGATTTACTTTCCTATCAGAAAAGATACTGTTGAACAAAATCTAAGCATTTCTACTGTCTTAAAAGGTGACGACAGGCACAAAAATAAAAAATTGAAAAAAAATTAAAAACACACATCATTGTAAAATCAATACATTCATCGTTTCCCTAAGAATCTAAAATATAGATTAAACTAATCTTAAAAATGAGACTTTCAAGTATAGCTTTGCTCAATATTGAAAGACAACATACAAATTATATTAACATAGAAAATATAATTGACAATTTTGCAAGCAGAAAGGCAAGAAAAATGAATTTTTCAGTATTTATTTTTGAGTTGGCTGTTAATGTATGGTATGTTCAATTTATTTGTTATTTAATAATTATTTATATTTAAAATGAATAAAAAAGGCTACAAATTATTACATTTATTTATTTGTAAATACATAGGTACCTAAAATTCCAAAGTATGTTTTCAAATGTGGAAAAATTAATTTTTCAATTTTCAAGAGTGAGGAGGGGGCCATTCATTTTATTTACACACGGGCCCAAATTGGTGTAGTTGCGGCACTGGTCGTATACCTATACTTTAGTATATCAATAGCATAACTGGTAGATGTAGATCGCACGTTCGACCAGTGCTTTATAATTTATTCTATACTTATTGGTTTGACAATAATTTTATTTTGAATTATGAAAAAAATATGTTCCCTCAAACTTAAAAAATAAGCATATCTTAACAGTGATAATAAATAATAACTGCAGAAATTTAGATGAATATGTACCTATTCCATATAAGCCGTGAGGTGCATTTCCCTTGGAGATCCAATATTTTGAATTGTGGTTGCATTATGGCTCCATACCACCCCCTCCCACTAATGATCCCCTGTAGTTAATTAGGGGTTGCAGCACAAACGATGAAACTCGAGCACAATCCAGCACAAACGTAGCACAAACGAAAGCCCTTGGTTTTAATTCAAAATTCGGAAGTGGGGGTGCCAGGGAAATACACCTTAAGCCGTGCGATGGTACTTAAGTTCTTTGGAAAATTCAGATATTACAAATCGATATTAGCACATAAATAATAGGAAATTAAAGAATATTTAGATATATAGACTATAGGTACCTAATACCTATATATGTTGAAGATTCTGAGCGTACTAATTTTACAAAGATGTATGTACCTACTTATATACAATATACATGATAACTGATAAGTACCTAGTCGAAATAATGCTTCAATTTTCAACTTCAGTATCTTTTCTAGTGGGAAAGTTAATCTAATTGGTACTTTTGAGAGGTAAAAATACCTAGAAAATTTATAATAATTTTCAAAATCATCAGGAAAAACAAAAAAAAAATTAAGGAAAAACGGGAAATTTTACGCAAAATCAGTTTTCCACAACATTTTTTTTTTTTTTTTGTGTAGTTTTAAATATATTATTGTTATTAGAAAAATATTACATGCCTTAAGCTTTTTGTTTATATTGTAGTAAATTGTATGTTATAAGTATTTAAAAAAAAAAAAATTTATTACTAATTTAATTTTTATTGACTGAAGTTCGAATTTTCTCAGAATCTATAAATAATTATAATACATGGATTAGTGGCATAGAAATTGTTTTGGCAGAAACGGAAATTGGCCAATATCTCATTTAGTGGATAATAGAGAGGTTATCAAAATTAAAAAGTGTACTTATTTTATGGAAACGTGTTACGACCGTGATATTATTGTTATAAAAAAACAATATGCCTTCCGTTTTTTGCAGCGTTTTGTTATGATCATATCTATAATCTGTACATACACCGACTCTATTATTATTGTTATTGGAGGATTAATATATTTGTTATATTCCAAAAGGGCTGCTTCCGGTGAGATAATGTCTATAGAGATACAATCGCCGTTGTTTTATTGTCGCGAAATCACATAATGCAATAATAAATAACCATTAACGTTGGATTTTGTATCGAAACTTGCTATGTATTATAATATGCTCGGCGTTATGAATGTATAGGACCCGGAAGTGCGTGTACTAAATATTAGGTATCTATACCAAAATAATGGGTTCTTGAAAAAAATTGTATAGAAACATATTATTGTGTAGTGTATAATATAATAATTACTATTAACTATATGCAAAATAATGCTATACAATCCAAGTACACATTTGTGGCTAATTTAGACATTTTTTAACTAGGTATTAAGTAAAAACTTAAAACACACGGAAATTCAGCAACTTTTGGGTCATAAACTCATACTTATATAGGTAATAGTATTATAATATTAAAGTGTTATAGGCTAATTATAGACGATATATTATGTAACAGTAATAATAAGTAATAACTCAATAAATTATAAACTAATAAGTAATAATAAAGTATAAAGATTACTGATTATGTATTTATAATTTGTATATAGTATATACTTTACGTTTCTGCAGCAACCACATATTTTGCAAATAAAATCATACTATTGTTAGTATTCTTATGTTATAACATCGGCATTTAGTATTTGTATAATTTGCTAAACCTAACAACATGTTCATAAATATTGTATTACCAATACCCATTGGCCATTACCTATTTACTAATTGTATTTGTATAACAGTAGAAAATACTTGATACCGTGTTCAATCTACAGAAAATGTCCTTATAAAATATTATAATACTGGATTGTTAATTATATCAATTTATATATATATAATATTCATGCTTTTCCTTGAGCATACCTTTATAGTACCTATATATGAATCATGGTCTTTACCATATCACAAATAATAAATAATATTGTAGCTCAAAAACAAAGGACGTAACGTCGTTACCTCAAATATGTGATCTTCAATTTAGGGATGATGCGATTTCATAAGAGTATAAGCAGGCGTTATAATAGTGTTATTATAATTTGTATTGGTCTATAAATGTGAAAAAGTTAATCATAATGTCGGCTGTATAGTGGCTTTATGCAGTTTGTCTATGTTGTTTTTTTTTATGGAATACAGTTAATATACAGTTGGATGTTTCAATTTTTTACGCAATTATATAAGTTGTCGCCATATAACACGTAGGCACAGTAATCTTCTGACTCTATTATTAGGATTAAATTACAGTGTTATCTAGATTTACAACGGTTTCGGTGGCGACACTAAACGCTCAGTCGTCTACTCATTTGAATGTCTAATGTCTGTCACGATCAGTGCGGAGACGTTGACAAAAATACGAAAGTTCTACATTGCCGGGTAAGTATATGTATACTGTACATTCGTTGTTTATTATTTATATAACTGTAAATCGTAATATGTAAACTTGAGTTATGATACAATTAATGTTTGTGTGGTTGAAAAAATCTTAAGCAGTTCAGCTTGAACACTTTCAAATCATTACGCCAATTATTAAATCACAATAAAATATCCACTGTAATGTTAAAAAAATATATTTTAGGGTTAATACCTGTTACGGTATATATTGGCGTTAAGTTTCAAATTTTTAAATCGTTGTTCTTGAATACTATGGTCAATTTATTCTAGTTCCTTATATATTATATATTATAAATTAGTACTCAGTTTAAAAACGAATTTTAATACTATGGACTTTTGCATTTCACCTTTGCATTTTGCTAAAAAAATGCAGTTTTATGATTCAAAGCGAATGAGTCAATTTTGGCTATATTTTGACTATTAAATGATCTTAATAATTATTAAAACTATTTTATGCTATCTTACAAAATATAATATCCTTACACTTATAATGTAATTTTTATGAACAGGGTATAAATTGTTGTTACTTATATTATATTTTATATTTTTATCTTAAATTAGTGAAACTTAGAATCCTTGATGAAAATGAATTAATTCGTCAATAGAGAAACAAAATATTTTTGATACTGGAAAATATTGAATTTTGACCTTTTACCGTGAATTATATATCTACTTAATAATAAATTATATTAAAAAAAAAAAAATGTTTTTAAATTGTAAATAAAACAAAAACGATCAATCCAATATGTGTATATTATACATTTTATAATATACTATAATATACTTGATGCCTTATGTAACATGTAAGTTAAGGTTTTTTTAAAATAATATAATACATTAATACATAATAGAGGTTCTATAAAAAATCTTTACATCATATTATTTATAACAATAATACATTGTGTTATAATTACATTATAGTACATAGTAGTACAGTTGCGTATTTAGGTTTTTGTCATGGGGGGTTATGAATTTATCCAGTAGCCCCGCTTTTAAAGCTATAGCTCTATAGAGGCCTCAAGCTTAAGAAAAATGTTCCATATTATATATAGCCTATGAGGGGGAATGATCTCCTTGATCCCCAATAAATACACCACTGCAGTAGTAGTATTATACACTTGTATTAGTCAATAACTAATAACACGAAAATAATTATAAATATAGGAGATAATGAATGAATATTTAGGTACCTACTACCTGGTAAAATAATACTAAAATGTATGTGTCTACCGCAGAACACGTGATCAAAATGAAAATACCTACAAACATTTTGAAATGTTATAGTAGGTATACTATACCTATTATAATTTTGTATATATAGACTAAGGCTAAATGTATACAGTGAACAATTAAATAGTTCTATTCAGCAAAATTGCAATTTTTCGCTTACGTTCGATATATTAAAATATTAAATAGTTAAATGGTATAATATATAAATATTATAGATATGTACTAGGCCTGCAGTGTATTCAACTAAATATATATAGAATATAGATACACCCGATTTTCGGTGCCCATACACAATCGTAAATAGTTGCGTGTGTATTATTTTACTAGGCAGGTATTATAATTTATTGTGTAGGCGTATTGTAATATACCAACTGTATATATATATATATATATGTATACACTCCGGTTTGCGACCTACTTGTGTACTTGCAGTGGAATCGAAACGTATATACAATGTATAATATGTATAATATGTTATATATTTGTGGTAGCGGTAGTTCGCTATATTGTTGTACTAGCTATTATGCTAGCCATCAAAATTTTTTTTTTATTAATTGACAGAAGTTTGAAAATAAAATATTGTACACTCTTCGAAAAATATAATATTATACCTACGTATATTTGGTGAATTTTGGTACTGACAGTAGCGTAGCCAGGATTTTTTTTTCGTGGGAGGGGGGGCTGATTAACTTTTACACTTTTACACATTAAATACGTACTAGCACAGATAGATGACTGAAAAGTTTTAATACTTATAATACATTTTTAAATATTTTCAGTACAATTTAAGACTTTTTAAGCAACTATCATCATAGACCATTAAAATAATTTTTAAATTTTCTTAACATTTGGGGGGGGGCTGCACCCCTCTCAGCCCCTCCCCTGGCTACACCACTGGGTACTGATGATCAAGCCATTATTATTAAACTTGAATATTCGCTTTTTCAAATTCATTTTTAGTCTAAATTTAATTTTTGCACGTCATATTATTGATTTATTGATTTAAAAACGAACCGACAACTTCCTGAAAAGTACCTAATAATTGTATATTATTTAAACTCACTCGGGCATGGCCACTGCATATACCTATAGGTGTACATTTATGCAGGAAGATTAAAAACAGATATATTCATTGCATCATTAATTGTACGTGACGTGTAATATGTAAATGTTAAAAATGTAGCGCAAAAATGAAAAAATAAAACAATCATTTTTTGTAAAAAATAAAATAAAAATGCAAATATCAGAATATTCCACATCACATGTAGTGGTTTTAATTGAATAATTATTATAATAAGATTTTTTGTTTTTAATTAATAACATATTATATACTATTATATACAAAAACCTATATATATATTATTATTTATAATCAAAAAATACTAATGACATAAGCACAGTTTAGGTAGGTATTTCAGAAATAATTGAAGTCTGTACTTCGAGCATGGTTTTAAAAAATAATTCTCACTTAAGGGATATTATTAGGCAATATGCATACGTTTAATATGTGTGATAGTTTCATACAATAAAATGTAAAAGTTTGAAATTTTAAAAAATTTGCAAAAATGACATTATAATACCTATTATATTCATATGCAACGATTGGAAATATCATTATTATGGTTTATGTGTATGTGATTTATAGAAATTAAAAAAATAATCTAAGTCGCACTAAAAAGAGTAAAGACTGCTGTTTGTTATGAATTATTTACCTGGAGGCTGGAACGATACACACCTATACGATTTCTAAATGTATATTGTTTTGTAACACGACGGTCACAGGTAAATATAGTACTTATACATTATAAAATTCTATAATATTAGGAGAGGTTTTAATAGAGCCCCCCAATTGAGGGGGCTAAATTTTCTGTTTGTACGTTTTGAGAGGGCTAAACCCCCTCAAGCCCCACCACCAAATTTGCACCTTGATGGCAGACATAAGAAACAAAGGGGGGTAACATGTATGAATCTACTGTACCGTAGGTACAGTAGGTGTCGAGTGTACCTCGTTATTGAGTAAGCCACTGTAATGTATGTGGTATGTCCAGTGTTCAATTTGAATTCAATGATAAATCAAAGCATACCAAAAAAATTCTGAGCGAAGAATTCAGTCTATATTTATGAGTATATTTATATTGCTATTATATATTATAATAATTTATTTTAATATTAGTAATATGCTAAGTTGAATCAACTTTTGTCGAAAAATATGCATTTATTATATTATTATTATTTAATTATGTAGTTATATAATTACAGGCTACGGCCTCCACTCTCCAATAACCAAATTATTAAGTAGGTAACAATCAGTCTCGCCTTCATATCCACTAACATATGGTAGACTACGATTCAAATCATCTCATCACAACATCCACAGAAATACAGATTCACAATCTAATACACACAAAACATTCGTAGAAACAACCGCTTACACTCAAAAAAGAACAAGCCATGATATTAATATAGTATTTACTATTTTATATTTAACGCAATTGATAATGTCTCCCAAATTGAATATATAAACGCATTTAGTCTGATAACAACTCCTAATCATAAACAATTTGCATCGCGTATTTCCAACGACAGGTTTTTGCATTTGCTTCCCCAACAAGAATATTGTTAAGTAAAATATCATCTCTAAACAACCTTATATTGTTGGCGTAAAAAATATAAAAATAACATTATGTCGTATTGTCGTCTAACCTAGTGTTTCCCAACCTTTTTGATATGACGACTCACAAATTTACATTTTATGGGTAGGTGGCCCTTTATTAAAAGTCAAAAAATCAAGTATGCCATAATTTAGTTTAATAATAACTTTTGATAATAATAATATATTTTGAGTCAATACCTATATACCACGTGGAACAGTGTAAATAGGTTAGAAGTACCTATTAGGTTAGGTAAATCAGGCGTCAGTGGCGTGGTGGGGGGGGGGGGGGGGGTATTAAAATTAGTATTCATTGCATTATTGCAAACTTGTGGGGGGTTTCACCTAACTTAACTTATCTCATCACATATCTGATATCAAAATATTTATTATCGCGGGCGTGGTGACTGAAATTTTTTTTTTTTACTACATTATGTAAGAATTATCAAAAAAAGTTTAACAAATTTGCTATAATTTTTTCATTTTACAGTATTAGGTATAGGTACCTATCCAGATTCTTAAGTTTCTTAGAGAGTTCATCAATGCCTTCTTTGCTTAAAAATTTAACTTCATATATGAATTTCCAACATTGCCAGACCATCATTAAGTCTTTTATTTTTCATTTCGTAATAATTTATAAATTTGCATCTGAACTATAAATAGGTATAAGACAATATATAAATACATCTTATGGAGGGGATTTATTACAACAAAATATAAAAATCGATTTTGTAGAAAATAGTTTTTGCGTATAAAAGCATTTTCGTTTTTCTCAATTATAAAGAAAATTATTAGGAACTTATAACGCAAAAGTGGTAACTTGATTAACTTTTCTACCAGAAAAGATGCTTAAGTTGAAAATCGAAGTATTTTTCTATTACCTATACACTATACAGGCTATAAAAACATCGTGTGTACAGTATACAGTATATATACACAAAAAAAACACACATATTTATAAAATCAATACAGTCATCGCTCCGCTCAGAATCTAAAACGCATCATTATGAAACCAATACATTTACCGCCAGGATTTATAACATTAAATAAAATATTATTTGAAAACACGATTCAAAATTCATACACAATATTATGTCAAATGTGCTATACTGCAGGTGCTTAATATCCACCAGACAAATTAAGTAGGGACCTATTAACATATTATTATTATCAATATAATATTATGCATATTGTACAATATTTATTGTGCTAGTCGCACGGTAAATATGCGGTTGTTGGACACCCTGTGGTTTTATCAACAGCCAGTATCACGATATTGTTAACGAACATAATATAATCATTATTGTGTCAAATGTCAAGTGAGTTCTGTTTACTGTTATTGTTGATTGGGACAAACCGACCGGAATTAATTGATTCAATATTTCAATAGGTAATTAGTTTTCTGTGGGACACCGGGATTTTGTGTGTATTAAGTGATCAACTGGTTGCGACTTTGACTTTAATTATTGTACACGCACGGGAGAATGGCTTCGAATCTAAATATGAACGACAGTAGTGCCGCCATGGATGACAGTTCGAAGCGACGGAGGTAAGTCCATGGTGGTAAGATTTTGTTCTGTGTATAATGTTTGTTTTTCTTTAGCTCGCGTTCGATAAAGCGGAGAAAATTTGATGACGAATTGGTCGAATCGAGTTTGGGTGTAGGTTTTGGGTCACCTTTGCCAAAAACTCAACGAACACGTACTCAGTCATTGAACATAACGTCTACGGGTTCGGGTTTGTTAATCTTTGATACTGTTTTACCATTTATAATAAGTTAGCATAAGTTGCTTTGTACTGCAAAATGTATAGTATACTGATTCCTAATGTTTAATTATGTCATTTGAGTTGAGATATATTCAACTTAAAGGTAACATCGTACTGTTTTGTGTTTTGCCTACTCATATACAGTTACATGCCAAAAAACAACACAAAGTAGGGGTATTAAGTGGTCTAATTATCTGTGGTCTTAATGTTCATTGATCTAATAATATTATTGTTATACATTCCTAGGAATTTAACCCTATTTATATATAATTTTTATCTATTTTATTTATACCTATTTACTTACTTAATAATTTTCTATATAATCTAGAAATTCCTCTAGATTATATATCCAGATATTAGACAAGTGTATGTCATGTTTATCATTATTAACATGAAAAAGTAGTCACTACCTGTTGTTTTATATTTATTGTATATTATAAGTAAAAATTATAAATTAATATTAACCTCAATATTAACTAACTTTAAATACCTATACTTTATTTTATATAGAAATGGATAATGCCATGTCACCAGTTCATAGTGTTCCTGAAGCAGTAATTATCGCAAATACTACACCATCTACTTCAACTACTCAACCACGGAAAGTTCCTCCAAACAGACCTCCTACAAGTACCAGTACATTAAATACTTTTGCTAATGCTCCATCTACTTCAACTGTTTCGACATCATCAAATCGAAATAGATCGAGGAAGCAGAAGAATTTAAATAAAGATTTAGGACGTTGGAAACCTACGGATGATTTAATGTTGATTCAAAGTGTTTTGCAGGTAATATTATCTTAAAAGATAAATAAATGAATTACTTAGATAGGTAATTTTATTACTAACTCTAAAGTTTAATATTTTGTATCACTTTATAGACCAATAATTTACCAATTGTCCATAGAGGTGTTAAATTTAGTTGTAGATTTACACTTAAAGAAATTGCACAGAGGTGGTATGCTTTGTTGTACGATCCAACAATTTCTAGACTTGCTGTATCAGCGATGCGCAATTTACATCCAGAAAGTGTAGCTAATATAGAATCCAAAGCTCTATTTTCTATTGCTGAAGAAGAACTCTTGGCTACCATACAATCGGTATGTTCAGTAATTTTTTTTTTTCATTAGGTGATTTACTGATTTATTATGTTTCATTAAGAACTCTCAACCTACCATCGAAACCTTTCAAGACTTGCTCACTGAAAATCCAAACATATTCCATCGAAGACGCACAGCTAAAAGTCTTATGTGTCATTGGCAACAAATGAAACGATATTCTTTGCTATCAGATCAGTGTAGTAAGTAATAATTTAAACAATATTTATTTATTTATTAATTTACTGTATCAAATACACATTACCACCCAACAATTATTTTTAAAATTCCTGGAAAACATTTTTATTTATATTTAAAAGCGGTGTAAGAGATGTATTTAAAAAAATTGTTTGGTGTGTGTCTTAATTAGTTTATGACATAATAGTTAAAACCTCATATTACAAGTTTTATAAATATAAATTTTGCTAATAATAGTTATATATCTTTATGGCAGGATAATAAGTAAATACTAAATAGTAATATTTTAGACATTTAAAAGTAAAGTTGGAGTTCTATAGAAATTCTGATAGCATTATTTTGAAAGGTGCATTGTATGTAAAGAGTATTTTTGTTTATTGTTGTATAGAATAATTACATTTTTACTATCTCTATCTACTTATAATAATTGGATCATATTTTTTTGTTGTCTTATAGGTGCCTTAGAAAATCCCATACCAATACCATTAATGAGTGCATTAGAAGATCGAAATATTCATATTCTAAACAATGAACAAGAAGGTATATTATGCCTAATGTATAATTTATTTTAATAAGTACTTAGTACATGTGCAATAATTATATATAATACAGTGAGTTCCGCTTAATGTGATTGGTGCAGATAATTTTGATTCTGTTAACCAGATAATTCCACAAAACATATTTATTTTTATATTTCTGTATTTGTAAGTAAACTTAAAATTAAATTAAAACAACATAAAAAAAAAAAATACATTTGAAATAAGGATAAGAAACTATCAGTTTTTATTTTCAATTTTCATAATAACCTGAAGGCTAAAATTAAACACATGTATGTAATTTTCCGTTTGTGTTTTTGGAAAAGAGGCAAATTGTTTTCTTCATTAACATCAAATTGCTAACGATTTTTAAAATTTTGTTTTATTTAAACTGGAGTTTTCAAAATTTGTCTCTGCTAGCATTTTTTGAAACTATCAAAGTAGTAAACTTTTTTTACTTTTGTAGATATATTAGTTTGCTCGACGTAATGTAAGAAACATTTTTGAACAGGAACTAAAACAATTACACTAATTGCATCTGATACACTGATAAGCTTAAATATAAAATGTAATTGTATACTTTATAGTTTATACCTACAGTCCGTCTGGAATAAGAATGTACCTGGGTGACAGACCAAAACAGATTCATAGCACGCAGGTCAGGCTTACGACTATAACTATATAGACTATACCTAACCTATGACAAGGTTGCGGGTGGGAAACTGGTCGCCACCTGTGCATTCTTATTCCAGACAGAGTACCAGCTATTTTTATCCTAATATGATCAGTTAGAAAAGCCATAAAATCGATGAAAATGTTTTTAAAAGTGATTCATTTATCTGGTACATAGTGATTCTAAATAAAGGTAAATTTTCATAGGTATTCGTAACATACAATTTGGTTTGGGTAGATCGTTTTTTGATTCCAATAAACGATTGATTCTATAAACTAGTAATCACATTAAGCGGAACCCACTTTATTTATTATTTACATTTTCCAATAATTATAAAATTATTTTTTTTTTTTTTAAGTAACCACATTAACTTCGGAGCATATTCCTACGTTTGCTGAATGTGAAGACTTATTAAATGATCAACATTTATTGATGGAAAGACCTGATCCCATACTTGAGAGACATCTTGCTTTAACTAACAAGTAATATAATAAGAGATTCATTTTTCACACTACAGTCTGTCCGCCAAGAGAAAGCTACTAGGCTGAGACAAAAACTCATCCATTCTCGCGCATTCCCTCCTCTGAACCATCCAAAATACTGCCCTTTGCCGTGAGTGGAGAGAATTTACAGTAGCCAGTAAATACTTGAGCGGGAGAAATTTTGGTACAAAACTGCGGAGTCTGTTTATTTAGATGCGTGAAAGAGTAGCGTTCTGTCAGCGGCCAGAACTATAGTTTAATACTTTTAAGTAGATAATTATTAACTATCATAATTACTAGGTTATTTATTTCTATGCTGAATAAAAATATTACATATTATTCAGCATTGTTCCTTTTATTGTTTCAGAACATATCAACAAAATAATCTAAGACAATACTACTGAAATGAGAAAAATATTGTTTGTTTCATTTATAATTTAAGGGGACGCTACATCCACATGTGGTGTCTTCTTCTTACAAATTTAAAACCTAGCAAAAACTTTTTTGCGCGGGTAAGAATCGAGTTGGCTACAGTCATGACTATAAATCGAGATTTTCACCACATAAAAAGGAGGATTTTGGCTGTGCAATGTTGTTTTTATTTTTTTGGATATCACTTATACAGAAAAAGTTATTCAAGTTTGAAAAACACAAACAATAATGGTTTTTGAAATATAATAAATATAACTTTTTTCATATAAGTGATAACAAAAATATAAAAATGAAATTACACAGCCAAAGTTCTCCTTTTTATGTGGTGAAAAAGTCGTTTTTTAGTTATGACTGTAGCCTTCTTGATTCTTTTCCGAGCAAAACAGATTTTGCTAGTTTAACATTTGTAAGACGGAAACAACACATGCAGGTCCTCTTTCATTTATTTTATTCTAGAAAACAATAGTCCAAAGCGTCACTGTTGTTACTATTGTAATAAACTAATAACGTAGGGACTCGATTTCATTTATTGATACATATATTATATTATTTACTATTTGAATATTTCTTGCTTAAAACATACTGCAACCTACTCTATTTACATATTCTATAATTTCCCAGGTATTATTCATTCTGCAACAGAAACAAAATCAATATAATGAATCATCAAATAATGTTTCAAAAAGTAACTTATAATCCTAATATAAAATACAGAATGTAGCTTCTTGTAGATTTCTGTAATGGAGGATATGTTAAATATTTTGTTATTTAAATTTAAATATTTATAGTTAATTTAAAACTTATACTTAATGGTGTGTACTTTTATAGCTTTAATGTTTTCCAGGAACCTTTATATTTCAGCTTTTGAAAAGTAACCCATCTAACTATGTAAAAATTTTCAAGTTATTGTGAAACTATAAAAAAAAAAAGTAATACTTTATAATTCTTTGTATAATTTTTGATATATTTCATTATTTTACAGAAAAATAAAAAAGGAAATCAAAGTTTTGGAAGATGAATTACCTAGAGCACAAGTGTTAGTGTTTCCAATGACTGGTATCAATCCTGTGGAATTTGAACCTCAAACATTGGCTGTGTTACGTGGCCGATTGGTCAGATATTTAATGAGGTCTAGAGAGGTAAGTTAACTTTAATTTAAATGTTTGATTGGAGCATAGGTTGACCAAAGTTTTATATATTGCAGATTACCATTGGACGTTCATCAAAGTATCAACAAGTTGACGTTGATCTAAAACTTGAAGGACCTGCTTGGAAAATATCTAGACGGCAAGCAACTATACGTTTGCGCAATACTGGTGACTTTCTAATTGCTTGTGAAGGTAAAAAGTGTTTATATGTTGATGGAAAACCTTTGGCAGCTGGAAGTCGCTGTCGTCTCAATCATAATTCTGTTTTGGAGGTTTGTTAACAATTTGAGAACAACTAATGGATATTTTTTTTAGGAACTACAATTTTCAAAAAATTTCTATTTAACCTCTAAAAGCAAAATTTAATCCGGTTAACATCAATTATGTTCATAAAATTTTTATTTCACAATTTTCTGAATTTTTTTGATTGCCTTATATCATGAAACTTTTAAAGTAATGTTATATCAATAAAATCATTTAGTTTCAAAATTATTTTAACAGATAAGGTTTTGTACTCAGCGTCTCAGCAAATACAGATTGAATTATTTTTGTAAAACATTTTTTGTTTTTTTTTTTATACCAATGAAAAATCTATCCTATAATGGTAATAGTATTCAATTTATGTTTGATACATCCGTATATTTTTAGATTGCCGGATTGAGATTTCTTTTTCTTATAAATCATCAATTAATAAATACATTTAAACAAGAAGCCTGCACACAAAACCAGGTGCAGTTACCCGTGCAAATAGTTAACCAGACACCGCAGAAACAGAATGCCAATCAAAAGTCACAGAAGACTACAGTTACAAAAGCTGAAAAACCTGTGCAAACTATTGAACAGCAGCAGCAACAGAAAAAACTATTCGAAGAACAGCAAAAACTGCAAATGGAAGATCAAGAGAAAAGAATATTAGAAGAGCAGAGACAAAAAATAATTGCAGCAGCAACAAGATGAACTAGAACAGCAACTGAAATTGTTAGAGGCTGAAGAAGAAGAACACAACCAACGTCAACAAAATTTGTTGTAAACTTTCCATTTAAGTTAATATTTATATTAAAAAAAATTGTATTTATTAAAAAAAAATATTTTTGTGTACAATTTAATAATAGATACTATGAAACTCCTGTGACGTATATTACTGTACATGGGATAATATTTACTTTTATATTTTGATTTCATGTTAAACTAGTTTATTACACAACTTTTGATATATTTGTGTTAGATATTCTTTCTCATTTACACAATTTTTAAATTGTAGTATTAGGTATCAACAAATCGTTATTCGAATGTTATATAGTAAGTTGATGAATATGTTAATTTTACCAACTACTAAGTTTTTTTGTTGTTATCTTACAGAAAATCAAATTGTAAAACTCAGTATGTGCATTGAGTTTCAGAACACATGTGTACTTATGTATACTGTACATTTTTACTTCTATGCTTGAACTAAGAAGTTGTCATTGTGCGACAAAAATTAATTTTGGTTGCAAACAACTAGTAAATTGTATTGGACATGTTGGGGACACACATTATAAAAATTAAAAACAACAAATAAAAATCCAAATCCCCTATGGCAATTAAGTTAATATTACTTGGTAATAAACACTTTAATTATTGCAATATTGCACAAATATGTTAAAATAATGCAGTTTAGATCGATTTTCGGGAATTTTTTTTGAGAACTCGTAGTTATATTTCAACGAGTTAGGTAAGCACAATAGTGCAATCAGAATTTGTCGGCCGGACTTAGTTCCAAGGTTATAAACTTTTGAAGTCTGCTATTTAAGTATTTTACATTTACGCAGATTATTAAGTACATTTTAAAACTTTATTAAATATAGTACTTATGTAATTATTTATTTTAATGTATTCATACATTTATCCGTACCTACTTACATTTTACAGATTACAGATCACAATGGTTATACTTTTAAGATATAAACCAAAATTTTTATTTTTTTTGGTGGGTTGCGGAGGAGAGGAAATGTTTCAATCCCTTCTCCCCCACAAGGCCACAAACATGACCAAATTACGCCACTGCAACAACACACAATTGGAACTGGCTATTGGTGAAATCAAATTCATATGTGCAAGACAGATGTCATGTGTGACGTCCGTATCGTCCTCTCAATATTAAAGATCGATTTTTTTAATGGAACACTCCTATTATCATTTAAAAAGATAATGGACGAAAAATTGTAATAATTTCGCGCATACTTTCGATAAAAGCTACAGATAATAAATGTGTGTATAATATTATAATAACTATTTTTGCCAATATGCTAGTATGAAATAAATCCGAACTAATTCGATCGTGGTTTCCTGTCGGGTCATGAAATAGATTCGTACAACTACGGCATATTGTTTATATCCTTCACTTGAAATTTAATAAATTATGTATACAAAATGATACAAAGACTGAACTAGTACCTACCTAAGTGTATTATGTGAGTAGCTATGTTAAGTTCATTGTGTTGGTACCTAGATACTATTACAGTATTACTATAAATTATGATACTGTGTAGTATTTTAGTGTTTACTGTTTAGTCCATAGTGTATTGTTAATTGTGTAAAATTTGAACGCTGATCGCGCATCTTCTAATCTGAAACGCACCTTTCTCACGTAAAATATCGGTTAAAGAAGGTCGAAGATAAATTTGAGTAATATTTCATATTATTAATGTATATATATTATATATATATTTTTTAAGTAATCAACCAGGTGTACAGTTAGGAATTTCCAGTAATTTACAAAATATTATATCAATGTATACCTTATGGTACGTGTTATAGTAATAATATGCTTATATGAGTTATGAATAGTTCTAGGTACCGTAGTTTGGGGTGATTTTGATAATTTTTACGATTTTTTTTACACATAATTACTCATAACTTTTGTATACTTATAGTTAAAAATCTAAAAATGGTATCGTTACTTCAAGTTATATTTTGCCTTTAATTAGGTTAAGTCATATTTTAAAAAACGTAAGTAGTTTTTTTAATAAATTTTTTTGAATGTTCCTATCAATCATAAACCACATGCGGGGTCACTTTGATACCCCCATTTTTTCCTGTTAATTGATGGTACTGCATATAGACCAGTCAATCTCGACCCACATAAAATTTGGTTGAGTAGTTTTAGAAGTTATTGCATAAAATGTACAACGGGGTGACTTTGATAGGATTTATAAACAATTAGGTTTTTTTGTAATATACCTAATTAATATTAAATTACAATTTTCATTAAAACAAAACAAACTTTATTATATAATTTTTAAATATAAAAAATAGGTATAAAACAATTATACAATTACTCAGTCTCTCTTTGATAGTCTTAGTTAGGAATTATTAAATAGCTAATAGGTTAAAAATTAGTTAATATAAAACTTTTCAAAACAAAACATAGCATAAAATAATTAATCAGTTATAAATAAATACATTTTAAATATTGCCTACCAACATTAAAAGTACCTATTTTTTCATACCTATTTGAAATACATATTTATTTAATGTTTACCTTTTTTTCCCAGGATCATCTTGTAGATTTGACTTGTC
>NC_042494.1:120087737-120090543 GCF_005508785.2 Acyrthosiphon pisum
ACGTGTGTAAGACGGAGACAACACATGCGGGTGCGACGTCCTCTTAAGCTTATTCAATATTATCAAAGTAAAGCCCTATTAGCCCCCCCCAAATCTCAAACGCCATTTGCGCCTATTATATGCATTATGTATAACTATAACCTTTGCTAACAGCCAAAACTGATAGTTCGCCATTAACTATGGTCTTCAAGGCATCTTCTATTGTGGAATCTGCATAATTCCCATAGGGTCTGCACCCAATTTTTTTTTTGTACTTGCGAGCCACTATAAACCACAAAAATTGCATACTAAAATGTATTTGCATTTGAGTCAAAGTCGTCCCATTACAATTCTCAATCTCACCCCAAGATACATATTACAATCATACTCAATAGATAAATTATTTTGAATTGTAACGATAATTCAGATTTGTTCCATGCAGGTGTATCATTTGGACCATATTGATAAAAAACTAATTATATAATCTTTTACTTAATTTGCGGCGATATTTTGTGGCTAACAGGAATTTGACAACCAACACGCACGTTAGTAAATGTGATAATATAGATTGATGAATTTAAAAAACGTGATTGTATCAACGACAAATTTAACATTATCACAATCTAACCACTCATAATTATTGATAATTGATATCATTATTATATAAACAATGTAGCCATCCTATACGACAAAATCAATAATTTCGATAAAAATCAATCTCACCTCGCATTATCAAAGTCACCCCAAACTACGGTAGGTACATTAAAAGTAAAAATAGGGTGACATAGTACCCATATTTACCGTAAATGTTATCGTGACCTCTCTTTATAGTATTAGTAGGTACAGGTGCAAGGTGCAACAGTGTTTGAGTGTTAATAAAGTAGGCAGGTATATTATTATAGACGAACGGGGTGTATAGTAACACTGCAGCAGGCAGCCATTCCGCAACTCGCAATAGTTATCTTTGTTAGGTAAGTATTCATTTATTATTACAATATTATGTTCTATTATAGTACTATGTCCGACGTACCGACTACCGACATACTATATTCGGTGTCGCAGATGTATCAGTATCACGTTTCCAAGAAAAGTGCCTTTTTTTCCCACCATAAAACTATAAGACTTTTCCACAAAAAGAGATATTTTACCCACTTTTCCACCAAAACAATTTCTATACCTTCTATCAAAAGCTGTAATACATGCATACATATATAGTAACTAGTATACAGGGGTGGATTCAGAAATATTTTACGGGGGGGGGGCGCAAAATTGTCCTTAAAATCGTATCCTCCAGGGCTCCAGCAAAAACCGTTTTATTACACAACGTAGACACAGAGTACGTCTAGTATAATATTATACAAGATATTATGTGCAGCGTACATTACATTTCACGCTAGGTAATGCAATGCCGGATTGCCGAATGCACAAAAATATCACTTTTCACGAATGGAATGATGTGCGACGGCCGACGAATTATAATCAATAATATTATTAATTATATTTTTGTAATGATTTTTTTTCCCAAGAAATGACAACGGTAAGGATGGTCGACGACGGCAAGTCATATCGATCATTTTATTTACTTATAATGCCATAATGGTACAATAATAATGATATTTGATTTCGGGTAAAATAATAGTAGTTTCGGGTACCTAATTGTCGTCGTGGATAACAAGAAATTGTTTATCATAGACGGCGATCGATGACGGAACGCAATAAATTTAGCTATAAGCCTATAATACATTAACACAGTACCTAACACGATTACACACTCGCACACAATATATATAAAATTATATTATTTTATTTTTCGTAAATTTATATTTTATAATACTGTATTTTGTAGTTGTAATGAATCACGAAAATAATCAAAAACCCAATATATTATATAAATTACACAAACCTATTTTAGGGCTTTTTTTTTGGTGGGGGGATACGCGCCGTCTAGTATAAGTTCATTTAAAATAAAAGGTGGGTAAGTGGATTTCGCTCTGCTGTACAGTAGGTTACAAGTGGGTCACTGTATAATGGATGGTATTAAATTTGAATTCAATGATATAATATCATTGTATAAGAAAAACGATTCTGAGCGGAGACGGTATGTTAGTCTAGGTATAAGACATAATATTATATTAGGTACCTATAATAAATTCCAAATTAATCATATCATAATATTTATTAGGTACTTATAACGCGTTATACATCAACAAAAAACCGTGGTACTATCATAGATATATAATAGTATACTTTAGAAGTTTCAAGTACCCACGAATAATATTATACAATCACAACAAAATAACTAAAATAGTTATCCTAGGTTTTTAATATGTAATTTCTTCCAAATTTGTACTTAAAATGACTATAAAAATAAACTGCGTAAATGTATTTTTTAGATTTTTTGGTAACAGAATTAATTACTTACGTGGAATCTTGTTTTAAATTTTCAATTCTTAGATACAAAAATTGAACATTTTATAAATTTTTAACTACAAAATAATTATTCAATTTTAAATTTGATAAATTTTGTAAAAATTTCAACTTCAAATGCTTATAATAAATAATTGTGCCTATGTATTTTTAATATTTTTCAACTGCTATTGTAACAATGTATCAGGAACTTTGTATTAATTTTTACACTTTTTGACCCAATAGATAAAACTTTATTGATATTTATAGAAAAAAAAACTAAAAAAATTGAAAACTTACAATGTCCGTAAACAGCTAAAAAGAGTCAAATTATTTTCAAAATTATCGTTTTATCGTTTATAGAAAATGCTAATATAAACATTCAGTGAAATTTTAAAGTTTCTACAGTCACTCGTTTTTT
>NC_042494.1:120092214-120092984 GCF_005508785.2 Acyrthosiphon pisum
CCCTTAACATACTTAATCTAATAAGTAATATTAGTATACCTACAACTACACTGATGTTTTAACTTTAAAAAAAAATGATTGTGAGTAACTATTAAGTTTTGCGTTTTTAGACAATTTTAGTGTCTGCTCCAGGTTGGGCCCGGGGCCCCCCAAATGTATGTAAGCTTTGGGGCCCGTGTGCGCGGCACGCTCTGCACACCCGGTTTTTGCGGCACTGCCTCCCCAATGCACCAACGATATTCACTTTCTGATCGAACAAGATACTGAAGTTGAAAATCGTAGCATTATTTCGACTACTTATCGTGTACACAGACACAAAAAAAATAAAAAAATAAAAAAAAAAATAAAAAAAACACACATCATTGTAAAATCAATACATTCATCGTTCCACTCAGAATCTAAAACAGTTAAACATTACGTATTTACCTGTAATAAAATAATTTATATAGCAATAATAATTATGTTATTGAACCATTTGAACCAACCGGTACCGAGGTACCTATAGGCTTATAAGTCTTGCGAGTTTGTCGGATATGACGTGTATAATAATATACCGGATGATTCTTTTATCAAACAACACTCATTATTTCAAAAAGTGTAAGATTTTTTGAAAATATTTTTCAAGTCGCTTATAAAACAACGTTTTTCTTAAAAAATTATATTTTTAAATATTTTTTATCCTTATAATTTTTTTAAGTTTTTTACTTTTTTGAATGACAACATAGGGCTTATAATTTTTTATTCCAAAGCAGAATATTTTTCTTAATATT
>NC_042494.1:120103439-120104296 GCF_005508785.2 Acyrthosiphon pisum
GTATATTGTTTCAAAGGCATATGAAAATTATAATTGAATTAAATATCCAGTCACAATTTTTTTTATAAGCACTTAAAGTTCGAATATTGACAAAATACGTAAAAATGACGAAAATTTCCAAATTATTTTGAGTTAGAAATTTTTCTTTTAAAATCTAAGATTTGAAAATGTAATACAAGATCATTCATAAGTTTGTCTATCTTTATCAAAAAAAAATATCTCCAAGCAAATCAGATTAAATTTTTATGAGCGTTTGAATTTCATATTTTTACAAGATTGGATATTCACTTCATTTCTCACATAGCGGATTTTGTTATTTCGTTGTAATTAAAAAACGAATAACTGTAGATACATGACAATTTCACTGAATGTTCATATTTTTATTTTCTATACACGATAAAATTTTGAAAATAATTTGACTCTTTTTGAGCTGTTTACGGACATTGTCAGTTTTCAATTTTTTTAGTTTTTTTTCTATAAATATCAATAAAAATTTATTTGTTGGGTAAAAAAGCATGAAAATTTAATGCAAGGCTCCTGATATATTGTTACAATAGCAGTTGAAAAATAATGAAAATACATAGGCACAATTGTTTTTTATAAGCATTTAAATTTCGAATTTTGACAAAATATGTCAAATTTAAAATTTAATAATTATTTTAAGTTAAAAATATATAAAATGTTCAACTTTTATAGCTAAGGATTAAAAATTTAAAACAAGGTTTCACGTAAATAGGTTATATATAAATTACTTCACAATAATATCATCAAATATACTTAGTAATATCATAGGCTGTTTGACCGTTTTCGCACAGAATCGTTTTTCTAATACAATGATATATCATTGAATTCAAATT
>NC_042494.1:120104346-120105652 GCF_005508785.2 Acyrthosiphon pisum
TAATAAAATGTAAATATATAACATAAATAATTCACTTTATGAGTTAATTAATAGTTAATACAATTAGTGTCAACTAGGTACTACTACATACTTAAAAGAGTAAAAAACATTATGTAACTAATTATTAATAAACTTTAAAATAAAAACTGTAAATTCCTTTTATTTTTGGAAAATTCGTCCACAACATTTTGAATTAAGGTCAGGTGGGGTAACAGTGACGTGGTTTTGCAAAATCTCAGTTTAATGGAACATACCATCTTACTGTATTTTTACGTGGAACATAGTTTTTTATCATCCATTAATGAACGTATCAGGAATTCAAATATGTATTCAAAAATGTGTTTTGATAATTTTTTAGTTGAAAAAAAAATACATATTCAAAAAAAAAAAAGTGTCGCACTTTCCCTGCTACCGGTGTAAGTGCAAAACCGGTACTTTTAATGCAGTTGTATACAAGCTTTTCCTTGGCCGGGGCAAGTGTCATAAGCTAGGTAATGAAAATCTTCAAAGACATTCCGTTGAAAGAATTCAATTATTTAATTTTATCAAGATTTGACAGACTATCAGTTTTTTTTAAATTTATAGTTAATACATATCAGTTTTTTTTAAAGTTTTGGTTGATATAATTTAACACATATTCAAAGTTTAATTGTCAACTATTTACATATTTAATAATAAATATTTGTAACTCATAAATATTTTAGTCACAAACAATGTTTATAAAATCTTTTTAACTATTTAACAAAATAAGGCATGTCGCACTTTCCCCATAAAACATGTCGCACATTCCCCGAGTGGAACTTAACACGGGAGAAGTGCATAATTGGCTAATACTCATTTGTATCATACAGTTAGCATAATTCATAAATTAAATAATATTATAAATATAAAATAACATTTATTTACCTAATTTGACATTATTTTGAGCAATTTAAGTAGGTAAACTAGGCCGTTGAATTATCGTCGATTTAAAAAAAAAAAAATACGAGTAAATAACTGATTAGCTTTTTGAATAATGATAACTGCTATGTTTGATATCCTAAGACCTAAAGTGTAACCAACATTATACAACATTCGATTACTATTAAATTTCGTAATCTTCATGAAATTAACTTTAAAATTGAAAGATTGTATTTTTATAACCCGATTAGGCACTAGCCCCGTTAGGCTCTTACCCCACCTGACCTACCTTACATTTAAATCATACATTTTCTGTCTCTGTGATTGTTGACCTTAAGAGGGCGCAACAGTAACATATTCAGCGCTTAAACATGTTCTGGCATTTCCAATGGTACTTCGCTTCTAA
>NC_042494.1:120107014-120107818 GCF_005508785.2 Acyrthosiphon pisum
GACCGTTTTGTATTTGGTCTCCATTTTGTTATGCTCCCCAGTACTCCCTCAGATCTCCAAACATGACCGGCCAATCTTATTCTGCTATTCTTCATAATTTATGTACTCACCGCTTACATATTTTATAATGTGGTAATTCATTTGCAATGAATTATAATTAGTACCTAATTGTGTTTAATAGTTAACTTACCAATAACATTGTATACGCACAATTGAATGTGGAGTGCATAATACACTTAAGTTTAAACACGATTAAAGATAAATCGGAAGATTTTATATAATGTTATACAAAGAAAAAAAAAAATATATTAAAGTATTAAAGCATGTATGTTTAATCGTGAGTTCAAGTAGTTTAGTAGTAATAGTAAATTGTAAACTCTAAACTATTTTAAACAATGTATTCATAATTCAAAATTATTGATTATGTATCATGCAATACCCTAACCTTCAAAAGAAGTTTAAAAAAAAAATAATGAAATCTGTACCTAACGGTAATATCACGTGAAATAGGGAATGGTAAACAAGCCTACCGCGCGTAACGTAACCAATTAACCAGTCTTGTAACCATTTTCATAATAATGATAACCAAGATAGTACTATCTTAAATCGTGTATACGACCACAGATTCTGTGTATACGACTAATGACTATACTTATTAACAGCATAGAAACCAACATGATGTTAGATCCTTGTTACCCGTACTAGAAAAACGTGTTAAACAGCTGTGTTTATATCACAAGGTTATTATCATTACAACTGAACATTAAACATAACAGCTGATCAAAAGAATGTGTAGTGGCTTGA
>NC_042494.1:120107918-120108150 GCF_005508785.2 Acyrthosiphon pisum
TTTCTTATTACTATTAATTTATTCATTGCCAAAATTAAATATTCAAATAATTTCATCACATTATCCATATTAGCCGGTGTCGACATTGCAAATTTGGAATATAATATTTGGTTAGGTTAGGTTAGGTTATATTACTTAAGTCTAAAGGTACCTTTAGGTAGGTTCCATAGTATAACGAATAATTTTTTTTTTTTATTAAACATAAATACCACGGCAGCTTTGGCCATTGATC
>NC_042494.1:120108250-120142209 GCF_005508785.2 Acyrthosiphon pisum
TGATATTACAAGTTATAATATAATATTAAGGTATTTATTTATATTTTATTTTAGAAGGTTTAAATATCATTGTAGTAATTATTTTTTTTAAATTAATCAAATAAATTGTGAATTGCAATTGGATCCGGACCGAAGATTTCATTAAGATGTGTGGAGCTGAGGGTTTCCGCTCGATATTTCTAGCAATTTCACAACGAATAATTATTCTTTATATACGATAGGCAGGTACTAGGTACTGCGTACCTATCGTACATTCGTACCTATTATGTCATGCAGGTCATGTGTTCGGATGAGCCAGAGCCGTCTCTGGATCCAGGAGGGGGTTCTAGGAGTCTAGCCCACACAGACATGTTTTTTTATAAATATAAATATTATATATTAAATAACAAATAAACAAAATCTAAACTTCTTTTCACATTGTCTCTTTATATATTAAATAATCAATAATTTATTTATCACATTAATTACATATACCTATACCTACTATTATGGCAACATTTTTAAATTAAGAATAAAGTATAATATTTTATCATAATTTATAATTGTATTTGTGTTGCAAAAAATGTTTGCCCCCCCTCCCCCCAGATCTTTGCTTTGGATCCGTGCCTGGGACGAGCTGTTATTATAACAGCATGACAGTGGCGGATAGGCTTATATTTTTTACCGGGAAGTAATTTGAATAAGGGCCCCCAAAAAATAAGACGTAAGCGACTTTTTGTTTTCATATTACAATACAATACAAAACTATATAATAAGTAATTTAGGTACTCTTAGTACAGATTTGGGAACGATACAGGTTAGCACTCTTCGATTTTTAAATTTTTTTTTTATTTCAAAATGGTGCTTTTTAAGAATGTAAAAAAAAGCCCGGACAAACTTCGTTTTGGAGTTATTGATGCAAAACTTCGAAAACTAAATTATTTCGTAACGCGCATTTTAAAAAAAAAACTTAGAATTGAATATCGCTCGGATGAAAAAATCGAAAATATCCCCCGATTTCCTAAACGTATGTAAAACCACCTTGGGCAGGCCTTAGAATTAAACAAAGTTGTTAACAAAGCACATAATGTGCTAGCGTTGCCATTCGCTCGATGCGCTGCACTCGGACAAAACAATTGAAAATATCCCCCGATTTGCTGCGTAAAACCACCTTGAGTAGGCCTCGGAATTAAACAAAGTTTTAAAAAGAACATAATCGGCTAATGTTGCCACTAGCTCGCTGCACTGTGCTCGAAGAAAAAAAATCGAAAAAACACCTAACACGAGTTCCTCCACGCAGCATTAAAGTAGTGTGGCGCACATACGTATAAACGTAAAATCGCAAACTTTGGATGACTAAAACTTCCAAAATAATGGTTTCCTCGAAAAAAAATTCAAACAGTTTCGAAATCAGCGTTAAAAACCACACATTTTGAAAAAAAAAAATTTAAAAAACTATAAAAGCTATATTATATAGTACCTACAGCTATAATCTACTGATATTAAATACGGTTTTCTATAACTTGAATCTAAAAATAAATCTCAATATTCCCAATGATACGGCCGATACAGGGAACAAAAATAAATATTGTTTATAGCTAAATGATTATGGTATTTTTCTTGTAGAGTGGTTAAAAATATTAAATTATAGTCTATTTGCATCTTTATTAAAATTATTTTCAATCTTCATCACATAAGGTTCAGTACCTACTTGATGAATGGTCCTAGGGCCCCCATACATCAACACAGGATAGGGCCTACCGGGAAAAACCCGAATTACCGGTGGGCCTATCTGCCACTGCAGCAAGACAAACGAGAAATCACATTGTCCGCATCTAAATACATATAAAACTTTCTAAAATGACACGCACGTAAATATATCATCCATTCCGGCGCAGTGTGTAAACTGTAAGGCGATCTAAAGATATAGGTACATCTCTATAATAGTAATATTATGAGGATACTTTTTACTTGTTGATCATAATTATTTACGTTTATTCGGATTATTAAAAACTCAAAAAAATTATAGTTAAAAATATTTCGTTTCAACTGTTATAATATTATCATTTAACTATTTAAGTACCACATTACCACCTATATATATATATGTGTGTGTGTACAACTTAAACGGTAGTATAGGTAAACTGTATAATATTATATTGCGCAGTATACTTAACTATTATTTGATACGTGAATAAGTTATTATTAATAACGCAATAAATGAAATTTTCGGGAGATTTTACGGCCAACACCCTCTTGCATATATAATAGACGTGCAGGTGCGTCTCCCGGCCCCCGGGTAACGCTAATGGGACGTGATTTTTTGAGGGACTCGATTAATTACTAACCGAATACCCTTTTTCTTTTTTCTATTGAGTTGAGATTAAATTTGCCTACCGTTATTCAGGAGTCGACTTAACTAAAAAAAAAGCAAAAGCAAAATTAAATAGAAAGAAAAAATGGGAAATGCGGGGACCTATATTGTATAATATATATTAAAGCATGCGACTAAGTATTATTGTTCATGTTTTATTATCGTCGAAATAAATAAATTAAAAGCGTACACACAAGTACACAACGTATTAGGTGTGTTGTGGGTGTATCGTTATATAATAGAAATGTCCCTGTAGGTAATTAGGTACCTAAAGCTCACTTGTACATAATGATACAGAAAAAATAAATAATAATATGTATAGGTGTAATGTAAGTCTCGACTCCTGAGTACCTAATTGGTAGGGTGAAAATACGTTTTATTCGAACATTTTTACCGTTCCGCGAAAATGCCACTATTGTCAATAGTTCCATCTAGTTATTTGGCGCTATAATTGATTTTAAATCATAATAAATAAAAATGGGTCAGATTACAAATTCACTTGGATTCAGAATTTACCATCAAACATAATATGTTATTACTTATTAGTTATTACTTCTTACACAATGTATTATGGACTATGGTGCCTATTAATTTCTAAACAATTATATTACTTATAATATATTATATTATATGATAGTACCTAAATAATAATATGTAATTTTAAAAACTAATACAATTTTAATTCTATATGGTATGCTCCAATTGTGTACTCATACGTTGAAGATCCTTACATCTTAATCAGGTTCTTGTTAGAATAAGGAAGTAAAGAACCCATCATCATCGTTGGAGAATGATCAGGAGGATTAAAATATTTTATCAATGTTCTTGTCATGCAATAGCCAATAGGTAGGTAGGTAGATAACAGTTAAAAATCAAATTTTATTTCTATATTAAAATATCATTATTATTATTATGAAAAAGAAAACCAATATTTTATAACCAAAATAAATTAAACACTAAACAGTGTACACAATTTCATCAGATTAAGATAGAACTTTTTGAATAAAAACTTTGCATAGTTGTAAAGAATAATATATTTCTAAAAAACTAAAAAAATTGACTGAGGACTTACTCTTATAGTCTGCTGTACATAGTAGGTACCTACCACGTCACAGGAAAGGTCATTTTCTGTGACTTTTTTTGGACTTATTGTACATATTTTGACGGGAGCTATTTTAAAAGTTATTCAACATTAAAGTTTGTACTTTTTAGTGTCAACTATACATAGCCAATAATTATCAATATGCAAAAACATTGTTGGAATTTGTAAGAAACATGCTAAAAAGTTATTAAACTTTGAAGTCGGTAGTGCTCATCAGAGCTTACACTAAGGAATTCTTATTTATTTTTCAAAATTGTCTAATATATTTTTGTACATGCGATTTAAAAAAAGAATTTCGTTCGGTTATCAACCAATATTAGGCTATAAGGTTTTTTGTGAACTTATTTTTTTAATAGTTATAACAATATAGTATAGGTTAAAATAAACGATCAATGGGAGAGGGTATAGCCCCCTTCCCACCCCCTGGCTACGCCTCTGTATTAGGTATACTTAAAACTTCCAAAAATAAAAAAATGAATAAACATAATATTAAAAGATATAAAATGGGAATGTGAGCGTCTTTGGTGATCCACCAGTGGTTCGAAACTGTATAACTGGTGTGCACACAAGCTCGACTATAATGAGGAAAAAGTCACCCACGTTTTCAAACACTTATATATAATTTAATGACGTAACATTCCACGTAACATCGGGCAAAAGGCGTCGGGGGATGTTTTTAGCGTCGAACCATTTCACTGCACAGATGACTCACGATAGACGGATGATTTTGATTTTGTTTCTCTCATTGTGACACACACATTTAAGTACCTATACACTAAACACTTATATATATTATTATGCGTCTGCGTGCGCTCCCTGATATAGATTAATTACCTACGTCTTGAGACGCAATATTATAGTGGGTATACAATCGAAATGCCTTTCGTGTAACGAGAAACGGAAGAACAACTTTATAAGCAGTAATAACTATGGAAAGGTATAAGGACAAAACGCACGCGTTTTAATTCAATACATTTTTTTTTTTATTGAATGTAAACGCTGGGTAGCTTTTTGACAAAATAACATATTATGCGTTATAGGTATAAAATATAAATATTAGATAATATATAGGATAATAACCGCTATTATAAATAACATATAGGGCACCAGAGTCCAGAGGTTATTACTTTAAATTGCACAGAAGATTTGCCGAAAAGCCAAAAGGCTTACAAATATTGCAAGCGTCCGACTAGTTATGAACGTAAGTCGTAACCAAGTAAGAAGTGGTTACCAATTCCAAGCTTACCTAAAACATGGATTAATAAGAAATGAACGATAGAATCTAAGGTTCCTTTTTTTAAAGAAATTGTTGAGCGGCGTGGGACAAATCCACTCTATAATTAAATAACAAGATAGATTTGTTTAAATACAAGGACGACCAGTTAAGAACGACAAATCCTGTAGATACAGTAGATTTATTATAATATAAGTTAATATAGGTTAATTTTTAGACCAGGAATGCCAAAGTTTATAGTTTTATAAATTCCGAAATTTGATTGAATTTATATTAAATTTGTCATCTCACGACCTGACATTTTAAAACTCGTATTTTTGTTCCGTCTTGATGCTACGAATTTTTTTTAAGTCACTCAACTGTTTGAGTATGAAAAATGGTAATAAGAACATTTTACTTAGGTATTGTATCAGGAGCAAAATATATGACTTTTGCCGTGGTAATGTAATAGAATTTGTTTATTTATTATCAAAATGAGTGAGTGCAGCCCGCAGTGGATCGATGACGGGTTAAAATACCATCATAAAAATAGGATCTATAATATATAAGTAATGATATTTATATAGGAAGTCTATTACACAAACATTTAAAGTTGAGAATTCTGAATATCGTCTTAACGCTTTCACGGTGTTTTTATTTCTATTTACTATCGACTGCTGCACAGTTCTTAGTGCTTGAAAAACCAACTGAATTGTTTGAATACTTAATGATCGTATAAAAAAAAATCTTTGCAACGTTTAGATACCTAATGTTTATTGGCTAAGAATTGCATTATATATTTATATATCAATTCATATAGGTACCTACACAAATGTATCAACCAATCATATATATATTATATAGCCATAGTAAAATGTTATACTCGCCCTAGGGATTCGTAGTTATATAAGTATGAAATCCAATTTTGTTTAGATATAGAAGTAATACAAATTTAGCTATCTCGTTGTCTATATAGTAATTCATTTATATATTTATTGCATAATATAAGATCTATAGAATTTATTAAAATTTAACTACCTATTTATAAAAAAAAATGTATTATTAGAACATAAGCGTAAGTTGTTTTTTTATTACCATGATAACGCAACGCCAAGAATAATATTTCGTTTAAATTTAACAAATACATATTATAACGTGATTTACGCAAGAAAAATAAATTAACTTTTTTAATTGAAAGTAAATTAACTTAAGCTTTTAAATTGAAAGTAAATTAATTGAAATTTTTTTATTTAAATTTAAAATGCATTATCTTTTACATATTTTACTAGTTTAATAGTTACCTACCAGGTGTTTTTTTTTGTCAAATTTGTAAAACGTAGATTTATTTTTCCACCAAATAAATAAATACACCAATAACTTCATTGTTTTATTGTATTGCTATTTACGGTGCGAATACACAAGAATGTTCATTGTTTAAAGAAAAAACAGGACATTTTGTCCTTTAAATATTTGTGCTTACACATTATTTCAATACAATATTTAGTATGTTATAAGTTTTAAACTTTTAAATAACTATAGTAGGTACCCATAACTCAATCATATATTTTAACTATTAATGATTTATGATTTTAGGTTAGAGTTTTTATAAACAAGCCATATCTAAAAGTAGGTGGCAGGAATGTTTATTAAAACAATTACCTATGGTTTTTTTTTTTAATTATACCTATAATTTTATAAAATATATTTTGATAACGACTATGCTAGGTATTAATGTGCTATAATAACTAAGCTTTAAAGTATTTTTTTTATTTTATGGAAAAGGAATAAACCTTTTTTAAATTTGGTTGAAAAAGATAATGTAAAATATTTTGGTGGATTATTTGTATGAATAAGCCAGAGTCTAATATGTGGCCCATAATAAATTGGTTATGAAAATTATGTGCAGATAAAAGAAAGATCGTTTCAATATCAAATAAAAATCATTGAGTTAAGTTGGCAGAAGAGCGATTAATGAAAATTTAAAAATTTAAAAATACTAAAATATCAATGGTTGGATACAAAACAGATTTTTCAACTTAAAACAAGTACAAATAAGTATTATACATTTTCTTTTAACTAATACACAAAATATACCTTTCACGATGAAAATTAAAAGCAATCATTGCGATATCGCTAACAACCACATGTGCACATTATAGACGTATATGTTTTTTTTTTAAATTTAATTGTTTTGTATTTATACTACACTGGTCACGTCGTTGTTCCAGTGCTGCAATTATTGTGAACACACACATGTGTTAAATGGCTTAATAATATATACATATGGCGTATATATTAATATATCCAATTTGCGCTACGACCGGGGCCGTACGATAATGATAGGAGGAAAGAGGAGGTATAATAAAGATAGATCGCTTCCACCAGCTGAACGGTTGCTGTTTTAATTTCGATATTGTTTATCATTCGTCGACAGCATTATTACCGATCACAATAATATGTTCATCGACAATCGACGTGTTGTGTAAAATATTAAAGCAGAGGATATAGTATTATATCCCTGAAAAATTACAAAACATGCAAACTTTCGTGTACTTAAAAACCCTAAAATATGCAAAATATTGATAAAAATAAATATACTTAATTTAAAATAATTCTGACGTTAAAGAAGTCACAGACATTTGTCGGTTCGTTCAACATTATAAGAAAATGTGCAAAAAAATGAAAAAAAAATAATGTCTTAAAAATTACCAACATATAATATGTATCATAAAACTACGATAGATTTTGGTTTGTGGTAATACGAAACAAAATTGTTTCTAACTAGAATTTAAATTGCCTAAAACAAATATGTAAATGCTTTATAGAAGTCATTAGTCCTAAATCCTAGTAATAAGGTAAGCAGGTACTAGGTATTCGCCGTAGATCATGAGCTCACGCGTTTTATAATATATTACTTTGGTGTAGTCTATACCGAATCATCGGTTGATCTTCGATGTTATAACTTACGAGTATAATATAGGTATTTGAGGATTTTAGAACTGCACTGTTTAAGTGCTAACTTAAAACTATACCAACATTTTCAAATTTCTCTCGGTCCGTTCATTCCATACTCCATAGACATTTTAAATATTCATTTTATAACTGACAATTGCATGTAGGCATGTCCATCGATTTAATTTTACAAGTTACAGCGATGTTATTATACGACGACGTGAATTTTGACGACGTGAATTTTTGACGACGTAGATAACTAGGTAATTCAGAAACAAACGTTAATACATATTATATTTTATTATTTTTATATTATTATTTTGAAATTATTTAGTTAATTACATCATGTAAGACAACAAACATAATATGAATTATTCTTCCAACCGTCGACAGATATTATTCATTCATAAGAACGTTTTATCATTGATTATAAATACTATAGATTGCTCACTGGCCGGTTTTAGTATTTATAATCAATGGTTTTATGTAAAGATCGGATGCAATTCAAACATTCCTTTTTCCTTTTTCACTATAGTGCAATTCAACAAAAATAAGTGCGATGAGGCCTACCCATATTATTGATCGAGGGCACAGATTTAGTGGCGATCTGGTCGGACAAGATTTACCAATAATCAGATAATCTATAATTACAGTATGCCATAACAGTATATTACGTTGCAGACTCGCGGTGCACTCCGCCATAACTGGTCTTACGATCGTTAACACTGTATACACCATGTTGCCTATATGGCTATATTATATGGTTCAAACGGCGAATCGTTAGGTGGTGAGTGCTCGTGGAGGTAAAATGCTATTCCGATGGGTGGATAGGTGTCAGCGGGGCTCGTGGGCGTTCGGGGGAGTGTCAACACTTTTGGCCCCAGCAAACTCGCGCGCTTTTCGGCGTCGAGCAGCTGACCGCCGCACGCGACCTTACAATAATAATATATTATTACGACGAATTGTGCGCGGGCGGACGGACGAGGAGGGTCATGCTCGTCGTGTTTTTTAGTTTCGGCATTGCCATCATCGCATTAATCGCGTAAATATTATTTATACACACTTCGTTCGGATGGACGGCCTTTGGTCGCGCTTGAAATCGTATTTATAGGGTGCTGTGCGTATACCACGTGCGCTCACTCGGTCGAGTCGGTCGCTCAACCGCCAACGCGCGGGGTGCCGAAGCCGACCACGCACCCTGTATACACGCTCGCGCCGCGGCCACCGGCCTTCGCCACACACTCACACGCACACTTGTTCGGGCGCGCGTCCGTTTTCGTCGACGGCGAGTTATAATAAAATCGGGGGACGGACGTGTTCTCCTCCTCCGCGTTCGCCATCCCTTCCTCCAAGACTCAATCCCTGCTGCCGTAGACGACGACACGTCGCACGCACACGCCGGTCGCTCTAGCGTTACGGGCCGCCGCGAGCGTTTTACACGAGGGGACGCGCGCGCCGCGTACGCATCGCATCAGTAGCGTGCCCACTCGCCGGTACGACATATTATTATTATTATTAAAATAATATAGGTACGCGTGCACGCACCGCACCGCACCGAACTGCACCGCCACCGGAACGCTTCGCACGCGCGCGCGCGCCCTCTCACACGCTCACACACGCACACCCTACACAAGCACGCGGCGCGCCGCGGAATAATGCCAAATGGCCAAATCGCCGGCTGCGACGCCGTCGTCGAACGCACCGCCGTCGCCGCTTTCACCGCCAATCGTCACCGTCGCCGCGGCGGCATCACACTGTACATCACCGTCAGCGGCGGCGGGGTCTGCGTCACGTCACCGCCAGCCAGAGTGGCCGGCCACTTCACCGGCGGTGTCTCCATCGTCCGGTGGCGACGCCGGCAGCACGAGCAGCGGCAGTGGAATCGGTGGTGGCCGTGGACAGTCGTACCACTACGATGGCGGTCCAGAAATTACGCTCAAGAGCATCGAACACACGCTGTTGCCGCTCGTCAAACAGGTACGTGCCGCTTAAATTATGATATTATGTTATTATAATATTAGATATCGATATGATGTCGTGCTGTGATTTGCATCCGCAGTATTCGAATTATATCACTCCGTCCCCGTCGCGGCCGGCCGGCGTAGTAACCGACCCCGCCACCGTGGTCCTATACTATATTTCGTTCCGCTGCGACGACCACGCCGCCGCAGTAGTTATGCACGCATGTATATAATGTATACATATATGTATATATAAATGCAAGCGTGTGTGCGCGTTGCGGCTTACAGAGGTCCACGTGTAGAATCTGCAGTGTACGCGATACCATTTCGAATAAAGCGGTGGCCGCGGTGGCATGTAAAACAACAGCTCCGGTTCTGAAACTAAAATAGAACGCCAGGTGTGACCCACATTACGCGTGTAGCGTTACGACCCGATGACGACGACGACGGCGATGAGAATAGGTAAAATTGTACGCATTAAGCCGCCTGACCTTTTTTGCGCAAACTTTACCGGCTTCTGCTTGCCCGCGTATCACTACCGTTCGCACACCGAAAACGACGACGTCGAAATGGCAGAGACAGAGCGCGTGAAAAAGATATAATAAGAGATTTACGGCGGTGGTCGGGAAAAGCGATGCGTTTCATCGTCGGTGCGTTTCCCGTTGGGTCCTATACGGTTTGAGGTTAACCGTGTCATGGCTAAAAGATACGCCACCGCCGCCACCACCGCCGCCGGTGGCATGTACTGACGGTGACGACGGTGGCGTTGTCGGTGGCGGCGGCGGCGGTGGAGGTGATGGTGTAGGAGGTGACGGTGCAGGTCGGTGGTGTCGGCGGCGGTGGGTTTTTATTGATTGGCGGCGGCGGCGGGTCCGGCGTCGTCGTTCGCGCGCGTTGCCCGCACGCGCCAACTCCGAGCGCGCGCTCGCGCCCGCGCAATTATACGCGCGCGCACGCACAAACGCACCGGACGAGCAGCAGCCAGCACAAGCACCAGCAGCCAGCACAAGCACCAGCACCAGCAGATCGCCGCCGGACGCCGCCGACGCTGCCGTCGCTGCCGCAGCCGCCGCCGCCGCCGCTGCCGTCGCCCCCCCTCGAAACTTACACACACACACACACACATACACACACTACACACACATTCACAAACACACTCACATATACACATACATACTTACACAACGGTAAAGATATAATATTATTAATTTGATAAAATATAATATATTATATAATAAATATTTAAAATAAAAAACCAATTCGCACCACACACTAAAAAAATTATATGACCACTGCTGTTTTTTCGTACGAGTAATTTTTGTCAAAAAATTTTTTAAAAAAATTGATACATAAAAAAACGTGCGCGGTTTCACCATACTCGTATAATATATTATTATTATAATATATTGCAATAATAATAAAATATATTGTTGTTGTTCTCGTTGTTATTATCACCATCATCATCGTTGTTATTATTATCATTGTTATATTGTAATATCGTCGTCGTAAGTTTCGTATCGTATCGGATACGACGGGTCTTACGTGTCGTCGCCATCGTCATCGTCATCATCGAATCTTCCCCCGGTTTTCCCGCACGGGTATACCTACGCCCGTGGCCACGTCTCCTCGGACCTGCTGCAGTGCGAGCCCTGTTGTGCGCCACGCGCGCGGGCGGAATCGAAAGTGCCGAACACCCGGCACACACCCTGCACACGCCGACCGACGGACACGCCGCGACATGGCTCTTCTGCTCGGTGACCACTGCGGTAGACAGCAGGTAAGCCGCCGCCGCCGTCACGCATGTACCACGCGGTCATATCGCGAGTCAAAGTGGCCGATGTACAGTGTCCGGTGCCCCACACGACGGTCGACCCGCGTACTTTTGGGGAGGGGGTTGGAGTTTTGGGGTGGGAGTGGCTATTTTTGGTGACTGCGATCCGGATGAGATTGCAGCGCGGGCGGGACGGGCACAGAAGGCTCTCCGGATAGCGCGTCGATAGTCGGAGACGGACAGAGCCAATGGCCAAGCTAAATACTCCGCGCGCCCGCACCGCGTCCGATCCCTGTCCCGAAAGCTTTGACTCTTATATTGACGTGTGCGCACACACCACTGCAGTCAGTGTTTTCCGGCTACTTATCGAGGTGGTTTGCGACATACTGACACCTGAAGTCCGAGGGGAAATAAAAGAAATTCGAGTTGTTAAAAATGTCGAGGTATTAAAAACCGATCAAGTGTTGACGTGTTGTTTAGGTACTTGTGTATTATAGCGGTTGAATGAAAATTTTTTATATTGGTGACATCGAGATATCAAGGTTCAAGTTATCGAGATTCTGACTGTAATATATACATATAATATATATACTTAGGTCGGAACATCATAATATTGTTCACCATTATATTAATATTCTCAGTGATGTTTACATTTTTTGGTGTCTATCCCTTTTTTAAGGTATATATATTGAATATTTAATACAAATGTGTTATTGTTTACAGTTTATTAATTTAATTTTTCTTAAACATATACAACATAGATCTTATAAACTTGAATACTTTTGGACTTTTGGTGTTATACAAAGCAATACTTTTGCAGCACCTAATAATAGTTTGGTAATTAGGTAAAACTGTTATAGCTCGGCTGAGGAATACCGTTATACCAATCCTGTGCCCAGTGGTATTTTTTCGTCTCTGAGGTTTTTAAATTTTTAAATTACTGCGGTTGGGTACTCTCTTATTATTATGAAAATATTTGTGGAACTGTATAGAATATAAATAGATATAAGATATTATAATCATAATAATAATATTATTATAATAATATGTTCTACATAATATCGGAAATTCGTTATCAATCGAACGGCGAATTGTTTTTTCTCGATTACATCGACCAAGGATATTCAATTGTGCCCCTCGGGCCCTTAGTACGAGTTTTTTTTTCTTAAAATGGCAAAAGATTGTAAGCGAATTGGTTTCATTTATACATTTCAGCGGGTACGGGCTACACAATGAATGTCGGAATGAAAACATCATTCATCAAAAATTTCAACATTTCCATTTACTATCAGTCGGAGAACTAATAGCGTTGTTTGAAAAGTTTTTGTTCCTATATACTGTTCACTGTTCGGCCATCTGGACTAATGTGGTGAGTCGACCTAGAAAAGTTTTCCACAGGGTTACTGACTTTTTAATACTGACCAAACACGATGTTGCTATGAAAAAATTAAGCGAATAAAGTATAGTTCTAGGTAAATTAAATATTGTCAATATTATAAATATTCTAATTAATATATTATGTTTGATTTCAATTTGGTATCCTACTTACTTTTGGAAAATCATTAAACTACGTTTGTAGATAATTAGAAAACCATTTTACATTATTCAGTTTTAATTTTGACTAACCTTATACATATAATATAATATATTTTCTGAATTTTCATCAAAACTAAATAAAATATACAACTAAGGTTAGGATATTATAATATCGTTATAGGTTTATTCTGAACGGTTGTGAGTAAATATAATAATTAATAAAATATGTAGTACTTCATTATAAATTATAATATTTTATTCGATTTTTATTTTTATTTTAAACATTACGTAAATAGTAAATATACATTTTTAGTTTAGGATTATTTATCAATTTCGGATAGTTATTTTTTCTTTATATTTCTTCGGACAACTGTAATGATGTCGGACACTTAGCGACAAAGTTAGCCAACTCGGTTTGATTAATCGTTATCAGTTTGTATTTATATAGAGGTGAACGCGGTATGCGTTGACCTCCGATCATTTTATATCCAGCTGTGTGACGTTCGATCTACGCTCATAATGTTTTAAGACATTTGTTTAATCTGAAAGATTTCGGCACAGTGCAGGACCAACGGTTTTGACACCGAAAATTTAAACGAGACCTCGAGAAGTTACGTGTCTATCAAGTTGTCTATTACTGCAAAATGTTCAACTCCGTGTTATGAAATATTATTGTCGAGTTTTTTCAACTGCAACAGTCTTTTTCTGCGTTTCGTACTGAGTTTAGTCATATCTACATTAAACTTATATACGATTAAATTGGCTTTTCGTGGAAACCGCTCAAGTTCACGTGAAATACGGCCAACTTTCGTGTATAGGTGAACACCCATACACCCACCTACCCACCGATCACCATTTTTGAGACACATTCGGCAGGTAGGCAGGTACCTATATATATATATATATTATATAACATTACATATATAGGCGTATATAATCAATTGCGTATAACACGCGTAACATTTCATTTTTGCACTCTAACGATTTTTCTTCCGTTGATAAGTAAACAAAACCGGCGAAAAAAAAAGAAAAAAAAGAAATTCACTCGTGATACCGCCTAAGGGGACGGGTCATTTAATTCGGAATTTACTTGATTACTCGCGGTGTTCGGTGTATCTACTATACACGTGTGTACAAATACGCTAAAAACAATATTATTATGCTTTTGTTTACTTCTGCCGTGTTAATTTTTACGCGTGTTTAATGTCTCGTGCATTTCATAAATCGTATTCGCATGCAATGTAGTAAACATAAAACGCTTTTCCGCAATGACGTAAAATATATTATAGAGTTTAATATTGTATATTATTATTATATGGCCTCCGAAATCGGTAATATTGTATATTAGCTGAAGGGCCACATGGGCGCAATTTAAATAAAAATATTATAGCGGTACCAAGGCCTAATCTTTTTTCGGTTAGTCTTATATGATCATAGATTACACGACGAGCAACTATTGATCCCCTGATCCCCTCCTCGGTCTCCCCACCCAACCAATAATCAAAATATATTTAATAACGGTTTCAATGATATTACCAAAAACTAGTTAATTATTTTTGTTTTTAGCTTATTAACTTATTCATTTAAAATTCTTATTGTTGTAACTTAACTTTTTACAGTTAATTATCATTGTCATGCAGTTAAGTTAATTTTCCTTTCGTGTCATGCGTAATCAACTAGACAATACTGACTCGTTGACACTTTTTCGATTTTGGTAATTATATTTTGAAATTATCTAATTTTTTACACAGTGTTAAAAGTCTTAGTAAATGTTTGTGTATAACAAAATACTAGGGCTTATGACTTAAAAAACTTGAAAAAAAAATAACTTTTTTTAACTGAGTTACGTTAATTTTATTTTCTATTATAACTTTAAACTTATCGAGTTAATTTTTTTTGTTATCTTTTAACTTAACTGAAGGCAATCTAATGGAATTAGCTTAACTTGCCACAATTAATTATTTTCATTAACTTGCCCACCTTTGATATTACTAATAAATTAACCACAAATGGCATAAATTATAACTGATACTTATTTTAAAACTGAAGGTGCTAATTCCATCCGAGTCTCAACCAATTTGTACGTATGTGCGCCTATATTAGAACGGCCTCGTCAATAGTTTTACGATCGAGTCATAATAAATAACGTAAAACAATTACTATTCCTTATTTTAAAAACGTTCAAAAAATTATTCATTTCACATAAATCGTTAAATTGTTTCGTACACGTATATGTATTATAGGTACCTAATAAGTATAATATGCAAACCGAAAAAACGTGATCGCATCATGTAGGTGGTTTTCAAATGTATATAAAAAACCACGTCGTATAGCTGGTACGATGAATTTTAAACAACCGTATGAGAAGCATATATGCATATGCATTTTACTGACGAAGTGGTATTTTTTTTTATTTATCTCAATTTTGACATCGGTGCATCAATAATGTATACCTACGCTTCAGACAGTTTACGTCTGAAACATTTTTTTTCTCGTTAAGTGGAACTCGTGTTCAATATAATATATAGTTCTTCGAGTTCATATAGAGTGATACGGGGAAAAAAATACCAATATACTTTCACGTTTTAAAGTACTTCCAACACGTGCTGTGGAAATAATGTTTATGCTGACAGAATTTTGCCTGGAAAAAAAGTACCATTTCTCGACCAACGTAGCTTGACGGTCAGACCTTTTGGATTATGCCCTCTGAAATTCAACTAGGAATAGGGTTGCCTCGGGAACAGCAGTTTTTTCTATTGCGTGTTACTTAAAAAAATTAAATGTCTTTAACACGATGGGGCAAAATCAATGCTAGGCATTTTTTTTTAATATATTTTCGTTTGACTAATAGCACTATTATGACAAATTTACATGAACACAAATACACAATATGCGCATACATATCAATGTATTATGTAACTGACACTTACTGTTAATGTTTGAAGTCGGTGTCAGAGAGCGAATGCTGACAGTCACCTGTAATTGTTGACGTACAGTAAAAAGTCAGTGAACGTTGGCAAATTCTATAAAAGTACACTTTATTATAGGTACTTATGGTAATACGTACTATTTAGTCATGAATTCTGTCATTTTCACACCGATTTCATTGAATAGGTTAGGTACTAAATGTCGGCAGGATATATAGATATAAGATATTATTTCAGGATTCCTTTTAAAACAATAACGGATAACAATTTTAATTTTACATTAATTTATTATGCATTCATGAATACCTATTGTTATAAATTGTTTAACTAGGTATTTAATACAGTAATACCGATTATGGCCTATGGGTTATACACTTGTACTCAATAATAGCCGCCGGTGTTACATGTCCTATTATAATTGTTCACTTTATTTTATTTGAAATGTAAGACATTTGCACAGTTGTCGTAGAAATAAATTGTATAGTTTATTTATATCTTAAGGGCATTATTGTTTCTTTTTATCTGCTGCTGAAGAAAAAAACTTTGTGTTACCAGCTAGTGAAATGCAGATCAGCGTGAAAAACATACTATAATAGCGTATCAGCTAAAGATGATTCAAACGATAAGGAAATGTTTTAAGTAATTAAAACTCTGATCAGTCTTTTAAATCAGAAAACATTAGAATAAACGGATTTAGCAATATGGTGACTTCAAATGTATTTTAAATCACAACAATCTCGTGGGCATAATTTATAAAATCAGTAGGTATCATCATTTTTAAAGCTGTTCAAATCCAAAATCGCAGAAGAGATTCAGTTATACCATATTATAATTTATAAAGTATACGTAGGTATTATAGATATCCGTTCGTTTTAATCATATTATATTTTAATTTCCTACAATTGTTTGGAATTCGTCAATTACATTTTGGAAAAGCCGCACATTTAATGTGGAAGGACAATGGTGTGAACAATTTTCACGATCAATCATGTTTCAACCAAACACAAGAAAGGGCAAATGAAGATAGACATCCCGTATAGCTTAAATAGATAATCACACGAATAAATGATTGGAACGGATGTATATTTTATTAGATCGATAATACGGCTTAAAATGAAGACAAAGTCAGTGCCTTTCTTTTTTCTTCTCCTGTCTTTTTTTTTGTTCTTTCTCTGGGAACAAAATTTATTCAACAGATATCGAGAAAGCAACTAAAAAATACATAGTAAAGAGTTAGTACGTATTACAGATAACTTACAAAATAGGTGAATATACAATATAGCCAATAGGCATGTTTACAATAAGACCCTAATATCATTTGCATGTGATTTTGAAATACGACGAATACATTTTATGTAAAATATATTCATTATTTATTATAATAAAAGTCTAATAATTTTTAAAATATAAAAAATATAATATAATATAAATTAGTAGACATTAGTCGTTCAAAACCACGAATGATTTGTTCCAGAAAAAAGAAGTTGAACGAATACGACTAAAAGGCGTACAACTAAAATAATATGACCCCCCAAACAAAAGTTTCTCTTCTTATACTAAAATCTGTGGTTCTGTATAGAATTATGAGTGTTTGGTAGTTCAGGACGTTTAACGTGGAAAAATAGACTCCAAAAATACTTTGGCCATTGTTACGGGTGTGCGTACTGCGTATACAAAGACTTTTATGAATTAGCTACAGAAAATTGTGTCATAAATCAATTATGCACCAGTAAACAATTTCTCGTGTGTTCTGAAAAGTTTTTGACAATCAAAGATGTTTTGTCATCGGCTGATATTAGTAGGTACCTATATAATATCATCTTTCACGTCAAAGTATCACGGACAAGGACTAAAACGTCGCTGTTATAAAATTAAACGCATCAAGGCAACACTGACAGCATAATAATAAATAATTGAATTCGAGAAACAACTTCTTATGCACTTATAATATTATACATGAGTAATCATATTAATTCCACGTTGGGTATATATACACTATTATGTTGTTAATAATTTACGTTTATCAGGGTGCACAAACGTGTCGCTGCATCACTTATATTAATTGTACCTGTGCCGGAATTTTCGTAGCAGATTCCGAAATTATTTATTTATTAATTTCGTGCACGTTTTATACTGTCAACAATCACCGCGGTGATATCTGACAGCAACGTTTACATATGTGCAAATTGTCAAAAATATTTGGAGGGATGTACATATAAGTCCCATATAAATATATATAATATTGATTAAAAAACCGTTTGGCGTAACCCCCCCCCCCCCCATCGTCAACTATATTGTTGTCGATATACAAATACAAATTATTAATTGCATAAATTACATCATTCACATTCAACTATTTTACATGTGTTAAATAAACGGAGTAGATGACAAACACACATGCAATCTATAGGTATATAATATGGTGTATATAGGTATAATCTATATTTATGTGGTAACATTTTACATGCGGCCTGGTCTTATTTTGTATGATATTATACAAAACTATATTATACTAAATATATTCCATACAGAAGAAACAACAATTCTTATTATCCGAATTTATTTACGCTCTAAATTGTATCTATACTGTATACCTACCATGAAAACAAAATATAAAATCATGTTTTTTTCAATTATATTAATTAATGGGTTTAATTTTAAAATTTCAAAATAAATAAAATTATTTACTTAATAAGGACTTAATTTAGGAGACTAGGTAGGTTTTTTTTTGGGTAGGTGGATTAAGCCACTATCTCTTTCATATTATTTGCACGAAGTTACTATACTCACTCTCACACAGCGTTTAACTGGGGGCATTGCAACAGTGTGACTGTGGCATTATTCATCAATATTAACAAAAAAAAGGTGGGTAAGCGGATGTCGCTCTGCTGTACAGTAGGGTACAACTGTGTCACTGTAATGGATAGTGTTAAATTTGAATTCAATGATATAATATCATTGTATAAGAAAACCATTTAGAGCGAAAACGGTCAGTCAGCCAATGATATTACTAAGTATATTTGATGATATTATTGTAAATAAAGTAATTTAATATTTACCTATTTACGTGAAACCTTGTTTTAAATTTTCAATCTTTAGCTATAAAAGTTGATCATTTCATAAATTTTTAAATAATTATTAAATTTCATCGAAATTTGAATTTTAAATGCTTAAAAAGAAATTGTGCCTATGTATTTTTAATAATTCTTAACTACTATTGTAATAATATAACAGGAGCCTTGCATTAAATGTTCACGCATTTTTACCCAAAAAATAAAATTTTATTGATATTTATAGAAAAAAATAACTAAAAAATTTAAAACTGTCAATGTCCGTAAACAGCTCAAAAAAAAAATCAAAACATTTTCAATATTTTATAGTGTATAGAAAATGAAAATATAAACATTCAGTAAGATTTTCATGTATCTACAGTTATTCGTTTTTGAATAACAATAAAATAACAAAACCGCTACATGAGAAATCGAGTGAATATCCAATATTGTAAATATATGAACTTTAAACGCTCATAAAAATTTAATTTGATTTGCTTGTAGACATTTTTTATTTTGATAAAGGTATACAATTTATGAATAATCTTGTATTACATTTTAAAATCTTAGATTTAAAAAGAAAATTTTTTATAAATTTTCAACTCAAAATAATTTGCTAACTTTCGTGATTTTTCGGTATTTTGTAAAGATTGAACTTTAAATGCTTATAAAAATAAATCGTGACTAAGGATTAGAATATTTTGCAAATGTCATTGTAACAATATAGTAGGAGCCTTGTATTAAATGTTCAAGCTTTTTTACCCATTGAACAAAGTTTTATTGACATTCGTAGAAAAAAAGACTAATAAAATTGGAAAATGAAAATATTCCTAAACAGTAAGTTTAAAACAAATCAAAATATTTTGAAAATTTTATTGTGTATAGAAAATGCAAATATAAATAACCAGTGAAAATGTCAAGTATATATGTTTATTTGTTTAGTTAGGTACACTAAAAACCAAAATCGATTTTGCGTAAAAATTCCCGTTTTTCCTTAAATTGTATGTTGTTTATCCTAGCGCTTTTGAAAACTATTGAGAGTTATTAATTTGACCTTCTACACCTTCTGCACCAACTAAATTCACTTCCCCATCGAACAAGATCCTGTTGAAGAAAATCGAAGCAGTTTTACTGCCTATTAAAAAATAAAAATAAAGACACACATCATTGTAAAATCAATACATTCGTCGCTCCGCTTAGAATCTAAAAATATTATATTATACAATATTAGTATTTTTTTGTAACTTTATGGGACCCTATGAGGTGTTCTTTCCGTTTCCCGAACATATACAATATAGCATATTTATGTTCAGCAGTTCTAATTTTTTGGGTTAGGTTTAAATAATAGAGTAAAATTAACTATAATCAAAATTAGAAGTAAGAAGATTATCTTTGTTTCTACGTGGGTTTTTACGATGTTTTAATTTTTAAGTGAGTTATGAATATTTTCAAACTGTAATATTTTACATACTCATAACTTGCTTAAAATTAAAATATCGTAAGAACTCCATGCGATAACACAGATAATGTTTTTACATTTGAGTTTGATAATATAGGGCAATCGTCTTTAAGGTTATTACCCAAAATTCAAACTGCTGAACACAAACTTGTTAAGTCGTAGGTACGTTTGTAAGACAGAAACAACTCATGCGGGTGTGTCGTCCTCTTAAGTCTGTGTGATACTGTATAAAATAAAATAATAATATAAACTATTATTTTCGGTCACCGGTGGCATTGTTTTAGTTCAAAGTAGTCACGTACCCATTCGGAAAGAGGCGTATTGTAGACGTGTAGTAATTTCCATTCCCTATACCTACCTAATACGCCGCGGATATAATATAATGCGTACCTACCTACGCATTGTTATTACTTATTATATTGTTTAAGACTTTTGGGGATGACATCGCACGGTGAATAATATAATAAAATGGTGTTCAAAAATAGTATCGTTTATACGTGAGCTTTTGATCATATTAATATTATATTATAAACGGTGTGTTTACGGAAATTCCTTGATGGGGATAATATGGCGCACAATTTTTGGTCATAATATGTGCACCTAAAAAAAAACCGTTTGTATGTATACCTACTTCACGGTATTGGTAAAACACATATATTTATTATGAAATATGAGATACGATTATTATTCAGTTCCTTATTGCGATGCACCCTAAAAAATAAAATTAATTGGCGTTTTCGTTTGACTAATATGCGATGTACAGCGAGCAGGGTTTAGTGATGCGAAGGGACATTATTTTTCATGTAAAGATACTTGAGAAATTTTACACGCCCACTTAAATATCTAGTTTTATATTATGTAACGTGATGAGTAAAAAAAAGTGCATATTTTATTGAACTTTTAATAATTCACAGATTTAAACTTTTTAATTTTTATGTAGAAATGGTTAAAAAAACTTACAATATAGTACCTATATCAAAAAACAATTTTCATACTTTGATATAATTGTATAAACATAGTTAAGTAAATAATATTTCATGCCATGATTTGTTTCAACTTTATTCTAAACAAATGTACCTATGTATATTGAAAGTGTTTAATACGTTTTTTTAGTTTTCTTTAGGAATCATTTATTTGATTTTTAACGAATTGGCATGTTCGCAATGCATTTTTATTTTTCTCAATATTTTTTTATGGAAGATCTTAAGTACGGAAAATCACTTTATTATAATCAAACATTATAATTATTTTAAAATATTATTCACTAACAAATAAATGATTATAGTTTTTACTAGTACCTACCTATAATCTATATAGTGTTATATTAAACAGTATAATTATACATATTCTTACTATAAAGTGCCGTTTATAAATTAAAAATAATTTCATGATAATTGAATGGTATAATAATATACATTAGAGAACAATAATAATTCATTGCATTTAGCTTCAAATTTCAAACGCTGAATCGCGTGATGACATATTATTATGTAGGTAGGTAATCATATATATTATTTAATATAAATGATACATGAGTCGTGTGTTAGAGAAATAAAAACGCAGACTTGGATATAGTTCTTTAATATTGTTTACTTTAAACATAGTGGTTGAGCGTAAATCGTATGTAATTTATAGTTCTAATCGGAATAGGAAATAAGTAGTCATTATTCAGCACTATCAAAATTAGCAGGTATTTAAATAACGCGCCGTACCTGTGTCCAATACCCCACACAGCTTAAAAAATCAATAATAGTAAGATAGTTTATTATTATTCGTATGGCTTTCAGCTTTGGTTAACAATTGAATTGCCGTAACCGACTTCCTAAAACATTAAATTTTAATATTTTAATTCAAGAGTTAATGTTTATGCGATTATTGTTTTTGAATATGGATTTATATACAATTTATAGAATATTAGCCTGTAAAGTACAACCTTTTATTAATAAAGAACCTAATTTATATTTTATAAAAATAAATACATGTGATATTAATTAATAAAATAATATATTGTATAACAACCTTACATTTTTTATTAGTTTTTTATGCATTATATTATGTAGTATAATATATGGTTAATATTTGTATTACTTTATTAAATTATTGTTATTATACATTTTTCTGTGAGCGTAATTTTTAAACACTGATTGTTTGTTTACTTCTATTATTCATAGCACATTTCATATTTTTGAACTACTATGGGAAATTTTTTTTAATGTTTTAGTAAAAAAAAAAAAAAAATAATATAAGAAATACATTTGTGATGTCTATGAGTATTTTATTTATTCATAATTTTAATTTAAATCAAATAAATCTTCATTATTTTACAAATAATATAGCAGTATTATACTTATAATAAGTAACATATACCTAGGTATTTGTCCAGTCTTGGCATACGTAAAATTAAAAATAAATACGGTGGTCCGAAAACTTTATTTTTTAAAATTTAATATAGTTAGTTAAAAAAAAATTGTAACGGTTGCCGACTACCAAGATAAACTAGATGGGTTAAAACTAACCAGTTTTGAATACTTTATATAAAATATAGAAGAAAATATAATATTTAGAAATACGGATAATATATGAGTTGTATATAATTTATAAAATACATTAATTTTTACTTGAGAATAGTGTAGGACACCTGTTGGTTCAAGTCCAAACATTTAATATTAAAATTTTGCATTTATTAGTAGGTAGGTTAATTATAATCGTACCCTTATAAAATCTTTAAAAAAAATTGTCTAAACCTTCTGGCTCAAACATATTTTATCTTGTACAAATATTTCAACACAATATAATTATTTTTATCACTCTAAAAATGCTGTTGCTTCATTATACAAATGCTTATGCTGGGCTATGCGTATGTGTATATTCATGCTAATTGGGGCCCTTTATTATATTCTGATTAATTGAACGAATAGCTCCACGTACCAACTATAGTTCAACAATAAACACAATGCACGGTCAGTTCACATTTGGCGAGTTCCCATATAGATTCTCCTATAATATACGTATACATATACCTTTTCCGTGTCCTAATTTTAAGTTCGTACGTTCCTTCATTACTAAGGCAGTAATCCCATTAGATACGTTCATACGAATCCATTAAATTGTTTGCGGCCGATGAAATTGTCTTGGATCTGAAATTATACGCTAATTTTTGGGCACGTTTAATTACAGATTAGGTACAGTTAATCCATTTGGCCAACACCAACCACGTTTTCTTACAACACTATATGAAACATGTCTAAGTAATAAACTTAGTATGAATGATGATGGACAGTAATTTTCATCGAGTGGTTTTATATCAAGTTAATAAATCGGGATTTATTTTTCGATAAATAATTATCACTTCCGAACACATTTTATTATATTTAAATTATTGTCGTTGATTTTATAACGTTATTTGAATATTTTACAACAGAAAAATAATAATATATTGTTGTTTGATTAACAATTTTCCGTCGCCGAATAGTCTTAGTCTGTATTTACTGCAGGGCTGGGAATACCTTATTCACATAATATACACTGTTATTTTGTCGGCACCTAAATGTGGAATAGTTTTTAAGTGTTCATCAGTTCGTTTGATGAGAGTTATAAGTTATAAAACATCAATGAAAAATAATACGTCTAATATTTTTCGTGATGAACATTCATTAAATGTTATTTTATTATAATGATATGAGCACCTAATGTAGCTTTATGATAATTTGGCTGTACAATATTATACATCGGGCAGATGATACACAAATACTTTTACTGTCGATTACTTTTTTACATAACAACCAACTACGAGTATATTTTCACCGGTTTTATTTTTACATTACATAAAAACCATAATATAATAAAAAAACGATTAAGGTCGACATTCTCCCATACTAGTATCTGAGCTTTAAAAGCATCGAATAAAATAATATTTTTTTTTCTCGTATTTTATTGTTTCATGAAATAGAGGATAGTACGTACTTAAGAGTTTAAGTATATGTATATGCACGCCTAAACGGGTGTAATATAATACACTTTTCTCCAATTTATTTTTATAGACTACTTTGAAATGTAGCTACGAATATATAGGTACTATATATTATAATATACACATTATTAATCTGATAATGAAATTCGTTTATTTTATCTACATATTGTGATAATTTTACAATTTTTTATTCGTTCTAAAAAAGAGGAACAAGTCATTTCTAATAACTGAAATGTATTATTCCCATTTTTTCTTTATTCATGTACAAATAACTATATAGTTGCAATACTATATTACTAAAGTATAACCTACTTATACTTGATTAGGATTAACTGTGGCCATGTTACTTAAATTAAAATAAGTTGTAAAAACTTTTGAAATTGTTTATTAAATACGTTTGGTATACTTGTTCAGGTTAATTAGGTTTCTCTTTATTTTTTCATAGTTATTATAATTTCATCGCATGTTTTGTTTTTTGGGAATTCATAAATATTAATTCTTGTGGCATGCTAATTTCGAATTTTGTATTCATGAATCTGTTTAATGTAGATAAATCATATTTAATACATTAATGTATATTCCAACAACGCGTTGAATAAAAATATTCACACTTACAAAAATATTTTATAAATAATTTTGAAGATATAACGGATTATGTGAGAAATTAATCAGATTTTAAAATGGATATACATTTAATAAATCCAAGACTACGATTATTGCTTATCTAATTCAAATATTTTATCAATTATATAATGATAGGATTAATGTATGAGCTGTCGACTATTTTTCTTGAAAGTTATTGAGTACCTATACGATAGTACAGGCAAAACTTTGATGACATTTCAGAGTTTAATTACCTTACAGAATAATATTAATAATAATTACTAATTAGTTATTAGTATAAGCAAGCGTTGTTTATATTTTAAAATAAAAGAACTCGTCATGCAATAGTACACATTACGGCGGAACAAAGTTAAAATCAACTTTTCAGAAGCTACATCGCACATATACTTTCAAGTTTCATTACGTGCTTATAAGTTGTTATTGCTTATCTTCTTTAAAATGTAAAAATATAATTCAATACTACATCTGATTACATAGTAGAATGGACGATAACTTATTGCCAAAACGCAATCGATCGATACAAACTCTTTAGCCAATATTATGTTCCCAAGATGATTTAAAAATCGACCGAAATTCTCTAAATCGCAGAATCATTTATAACTGTTTATACGGGAGTACAGGACATATTATATTATAGTTCCCGATGCAGGGACTGAGGTACAGTTGTATAATAATTAATAGACTAAAAAACAAAATAGTAAATATCCATTGTGCGTATAGTAAGCATTGTGTAATGTATTCGTGTACACTATAATATTATATTATACGAGTAGGTAGTGACTATAGTGATCGTGGAGAGCTGAACAGTGTTGAATAAACGAAACGCGCTTTCATCCCATTGAAATAATAAAAAAAAAGAAAACAATAACATTGACGAGTACCTAACCTATATACATACCACGCTACTCGTATAATTGGAACCAGAAGCGTGGTGATATTTTTTTTACACAATGAATCTCCGAGCTTTTGGATCGAAAAAAGAATAGAAAATGTCGTCATCATCGTTAGGTTGTTCCGTGCGTGTACCTTAAGTAGTAGTTTGTACAGTCGATAGTCGTCCTGCGGATTTCACACGCGGCCCAACACGAAACTATAATATAATGTTGTTGTACACATTACGATATTATTATTACAGCTACGCACATAACAATAATAATAACGCCGTACCATTATTTATCATAGTGCTATTGAATATTCTATACAGCACTAGCTAAGGGTACTAGCCACTGACAATATATATAATAATAATATTATACAGTAATAATCAACTGTATATTACACTATTTAGACACGTCGAAGATGTCCCACGACTATACTCGGGGGACGTTTTATGGCCAGTTTACCCATGTTCATTTTTTTCTGTTATCTTCGACTATATTACCCCAACATCACCCTTTCTCCAATAAATACATATAAAAAAAATTCCATCACTAGGTACACATATATAATATAATATATATATATTATATATATATTTATTTTAAGAAGATAAGAGACTATTATTAATATAATATATTGTACGTTCTGTTACAGATATCGACGTTGGTGGCGCACCGAGAACGACCGTTCTGCACGGAGAGGACGGCCAGGGCGATAGCCAGGGTTGGCCAGGGGGTGAACTTGGCCATAGAGCGGTTTGTGACTGTCGGCGAGACTATTGCGGACGACAATCCCGAGATAAAGTCCGACATGTACCTGGAATGCAAGGAGGCCAGGGCGGCAGGTGAGTTTACACGCACAGTATATATATACGCATAAATACAGTGGCCCGAACACGTCATGGACGGGGTGCGTGAAGGGTTAATGTAAATGGGGGTGTATATAGGCGCGTCACGCCGAGATATAGAGCAGAACGCTCTACGTCACCCTCGCGCGCCACCCACGCAGATACTGTCGTACATCGACCAACTACCCTTTGAAGCGGACTCCGTACGACCCGTCCGTCCGACCGATCCGCGGCACCCGGTCGCCGTAGTGCACCCACGAGCACATCTTACACATCCTATATACATTCATATAGTTGAGCAATTTTTTATCTCGACTTGTCATATCATAATATGTATAATATTATGCATGTGAAATGTGTGTGTGTGTGTGTTTGTGTGTGTGTGGAGTAGTAGAGGCGTTGTCGAAGTATCTCCACTCTCCGTCGCATACTCGTACATATTACATGATATTGTATTTGCAACGGTGGTGGCAAAATGCTTTCTGGTCCGATTTCCGGAACCTTTCGTCCGATTGCCATAACCCTCGCTCCACCATGTCTATCAGCACCAGCTGTGCGTCATCTACCCACCCATTCGGCGATAAGTCTCAATAGTATTTCTTCCCCCTTCTCCGCTCAACCACTCTTTATTCTCTTAAAACCATCTTGCTGCATTTCAAATGATTAATTTATCGTTAGTACTATGGGCTATATTGTGGTAGTGGTCGTTATTCATTTTTTTTTTTACTCGTTCCGAATGTAAAAATTTCCCAAATACGACGACACGTGGCTTATACACTGCAGTTAATCCGGAAGAGGCCTGCAGAGTGGTATAAACACACAGATCGTCAGCTCAGCCAACGTTTCTGAGTGCATATTGTGATATATCGTTGTAGCTATAACCATGTGGTTTTAGCTGATTTATCATTTATAGCCTTATAGGTAGTAAGTAAGTACCGAAAAATGTGAAAAAATGTATGAAAATATTACGAAAAACAGTGTAATTTTCAGTTATTCAATTCCGAATTATTTCCCTCGAATTACAAAACTATCAACAGTTATCATTTCCATTAATAATAATTATTCAGATTAAATACATATAATATTAAAGTTTACTCCATGCGGAAAGATTGCAAAGTAAAAAAGTTAGATTAAATGGACTGATTTTGTGTTACCATATGATTACTCAATTGTATTTTGTGATTTAAGAGTTGAGAGAATTACAACGATACATACAGCTTGATTCGCCAAACATTCTCATCCCCCTTTTTTCTTCAACAATGCAGTTATTCAAAATCTGATTTTTGGAATTCTTAAACATACTTAAAGACTATATTTTAAAATCATTTGGATTTTTTGTCCTATTAAAGAAATATCCTGTAGAGATACAAACTTCTTTTTTTTTAATAAGAACTCCTCTCTCTATTGTCTAAGTTATTTAGTGGATACATTTTTTGAAAATGTTCACGTATCAGAATCAAAATTTGAATGAGTAGCTTTTGAGTTATTTAACTTTGTGTACTAAATGGTTAGTAGTCCATGATGGATTTGGAAAATGTGGAGTCTATGGTGAATTGAAAAATGTTAGGATTAATCTATCAACATTAATAATTTATAAAATGTGTACAAGTATAGTAAATACTAGATTCAATATGTAACAACTTTATATTTTTGTAAAGCCATTTTTAAGGTCTTGGTAGATATAAACATTTTAATAACTGAAAAACTACTCATTCAAATTTTGAATTAGGTACTTACATCAACATTTAAAAAAAAATATCCACTAAATAATTAAAACGGGGTTCTTGTTCGAAAAAAAGGAGTTGGTATTGTTTTTATTTTCATTTTTCGCAATATCAAATTAAGTATGAAATAAACAGAACGAGAAGTTGCCCCACTTGTGTATTTATTAATGTAGAGTTCTAATTATTACACCGCACACGTCATTGGACGCAATGTCATTCTGGTTTTAGGTTTTTAATTATTTAAGATTAAAATAAATTCTTTAACAAGTTGGAAAATTGTACTAAGCAAATGTAAGAATGTTATTCTAATACTTCAAAGTAATAGGTAATAAACTTGTATTCAAGCAAACTACATTATTTTTAATAACTACAATTTAAACAGTAAGTATTACAACCTTGTTTATAAATTCTAGTGATTTTCGTTACGACTTTAACCCGGATAACCGCAAATTACGGATACAGAATTCGAAGCTTCTGTTTTGAATAGAGATTATTTTATAGATATTTGAAACTATTTTATTACAGAATAGAAATCAATTTCAAATAATAATTATACTCTTACCTACATAATATCTTGCTTGCCTTATCAATTTCGCCATCATATAGAAAAATAGAAATAAAAATGTTTATCTGCTATTTTTTGTGTAAGAACTGCCTAAACTTCAAACATTTTATCTCAATATCGCCTTACATGCTTTATTTTTACTGTACGACTACACTTCTTAAAATGTCAAACGTTATAGCTAGGTATCAAACTATTAATTTTGTAAGGGGTTTATTGATCCATCAAAATGTACAGAGAAGTATGCTATACTGATGTTGTGTATATGGTTCATACTTAAAAATCCAAAAACCCAAAGTTCATATAAGTTTACAGACACACTGCAGTACAGCAAAGAAAGTAACAATATTTTATAGTACAAGATAAAATATACAATTCTAAGTATTCAAAACCTTAAAAAATTGTTTTAGAACAAATAAATATTTTGAAATAATGGCTTATTAAAAAAACACTCTGTATTACTTGATAAATTAGTTTCGAAAAACAACCAGAAATATTTACTTTTCAGTTCCCAATAAAAACACAAAAAGTTTACATCATGAAAACAAACATTTTGTATCAAATTATTTTCTGCTTTTTTAGTCGTATTGTAAACATCCTCACTAGGTTAAATGTACATTGTACATTGGTGTATCATATTTTATTTGTTAACATAATGGGTAGGTGTACAAATACAACGATATTATATTCTAACCTTAGAATGAGATAAAATAAATAAACTAACTATCTATTTTCAAACTACATTTATATAACAAAATTAGTATTTTGTGTTGTAGTATAGGTATTTACCTAGGAACACTAATAATATTTTTAAAAAAATTATATTTTAACGACCTACGTCTTTTTAGATAAATCAAGATACCTACTGCTTTAAAAAAAATATATATATTAATAAAATATATTTTTCTTATATTGATACGTATAATATGAACAGAATAAATGTAGGACCTACGTGTACAATGACATGACAATTAACAGTATCATGAAGACAGATAAATATAAAAATTTATTAAAAAATGATTAATGTAAGTAAATACGAAAAAAAAATGATTAGTTTTATAAAAGTTTTTGGCGTTTTCACTGTTGAAAAAAACGTGCAATTATAACAACTTCCAGTCCTCATTAAAATATACGTCTCCACATATTCCGGTGTTCGGTTGCTATTTAACCCGGAGACAAGAGACGTCTCTTGTTAAGTCATGTAAAATAATGCAGCAAACTTATAAACAAATTTCAACTACCTATATACCATTTTTATCTGCAATGACACGTGACAAATTATTATTAGTGCCCGGATTTAAATCCTGTACAAACCGTAAAAATGTTCTCAAAAATAACTAAAAATACCATTTTAACGCCACAACGCCCTTAAAAAAAACACCCTATTTTTTTAAAGACACGCAACAGCGCAAGTGATAGGAAAACGACGGTTTAACTTTTGGTATAATTTATTATTATTTATTACCTATATGCTGTCATAAAAGTCGTAACTAGATACGTACTACAATATTGTATAGTTCCTATTGGTATTTCACCATATTTTATTCGTTTTTTCATTTGAAAACTCATAAATTTAATAATTTAATATTAATATACGATAAAACACAGTACTGCAGCGATTTGAAACAATATTCTTTTATTATCGCGGTAAAATGTTTGCCGGGCTAAAGTATAAATTATTTACGTGTCACCGAAATAATATATTATATTGTTTGGTATTGATGTGCCGGTGAAATAAAACAAATTACATTCATAGCTATGTAGCAATAAGGACGAGCAAAACGTGTTCGCTCGGTATTGGAGAATGGAAGTGTAACTACTATCATTGTGCTTTCCGTGAACGTGTTGAGTAACGCGCGTAAACAATGTTGTCGAGAGTAATGGCCCATTTATTTTGGCATTATCCGGAATATTTCAATGGCAGTAAAATGTAACTCTAAAATATTGTTCTTGCGTGTCCTCGTGAAATTCAATAGGACCTTTTCAGTATTTCTTCGAATTATGCCTGTAGATGATAATACTAAAATGTCCAGTGCATATTATACCTACATTATATTGTCATCAATCATCATTGTATAACTTCTTTATATCGTGTACCTATACTTAATGGGATTTTGACCGTCTTCTGTCTAGTCGATTATTTGTTTGCAATTTATTTTTAAAATAAATGTCTCTATATCGAAGACCTACCGAACTACCTATACTGTTTAATTATATTGTCTGGTTATAATATTTATTATTGTTATTATAGTTATTTTGTTCTATTATAATAACTATAGTCTATACACATTGTTCTCACCATTATTACTCTATTACGTATTAAAAAAAAAAAATAGAAACATATTTTGTGGTGACATTAACTCACAGAAAAAATATGATTATTAAAGTCTTAAATTTTAAATTATTGTATAACTACAAACTGTTTAAATTTTATAGATATACCGTGTGTTCGCGAAAACAGGGTATACTGTATAATTAAATTACTCATATTACTCAGTACCATATACATATTTTTGAATTTTGTTTGTGGGACATGAAACTAGACTATTGGATCATAAATTTCCCGCAGACAGAATTCTAAAATATGTATAGGGTACTGAATAATGTAGTTAACTGAGTTATAGAGTGTACCCAGTTTTTGTGGACACACGGTATGTATTTAATATATATATATATATATATATAGTATAACAATGTGTTCCGGGGGGAAGTGACCGGCCGACTATATGAAAGTATACCAAAAATTATGAAATAATACCCTTTAATGAGTGGGTCTAATTATTTTATTTTTTAAGTTATGGGCAATTAACTTTTTTTATCAAAACCATACCTATCAAGCATTTGTTTCTCTATCTTAAAAACTTTTAAACATTTTGACGTAATTTTTTTTTTTATTTTAAAGCTTATTAAATGTCCTATCAACCAACATACGCAATTAAACCAGAAATTTGCAAATTGATTTTAAGAAATTGAAAAAAGAAATCATTTTTTAACAAAAATTAGTATTTTTAAATATATTACTGATACAAATAATTTAATATTTAATATGGGTTAATTTTTAAATGTTCACTTTTTTCAATTTATTAAAAATAATTTGCACATTTCTGGTTTAATAGCGTATGTTGGTTGATAGGACGATTAAATTGCTTTAATATAAAAAAAATATAATAAAATTATTATATTACCACATAATATGCGATGAGTTGTATTCAGATTCTGACTGTGGTTTACCGATTATTTTTTCGAATCAACATTTTTTAAGTGCACTGCAAATACTTCTATACTATAGAATTATGTAATCATTTATAATTTAGTTGTACAGAACGACATAATTGTTGAAGAGAGCAACTTATTCAAAATGTGCTACTCTTTTATTTAAGATTTTATGCAAACTTCGATTTTTATTGGTTTAAAAAAATACATCTCGAATGTTTTGCAGAAGTTTTTTTTCGTGCTTGACACACTTCTTTCCGCTTTCGTTAATTTAATGTCGGTACTGACTGTTGGTGAGTACTTACTCATAACTCCAAAAGAAAACTTAGTCGATTCTAAATGACATTTCAAAATCAAAGTTAACACTTTCAAAACTTGAGTTTAAACCTTTTAGCATAATCTTAACAGATACAATAAGTAACATAAATGTATTATATAGAAAAAATAAATTGTAAAATTTATTCAAGATTTTGACTTTCATATCACGAATAATTGCTCGATTTTGTATAATACTATTCGTGTAAAAATAGTTGAATCAATTGGAAACATATTTATTTTAGTTTGGTATTTACTGCTCTTATCGTGCATGCATTTATATACTTTTTTGTTTTTATTCCAATGTTTGGGCTTACAAAATATATGGTATATCATTGTAAGTTTTGTATTTATTTGAAATATACGTGATACTAGTTCATTCGTTTTGTATACTGTATTATGTTATATGGTAAAACAATAATGTACCTATATTATGAGTCTGCCAAAGTTTTTGTGATTCATTATTTTGTGTATATATTATAATTTAGTATTTCGATTAAGTCTATATTTAAATGCGAATATAATTATGTACATTTATTATTTTGCTTTGAACGTTCTGCGTGTAAACGACAGCGTACCTACCTATATAATAATATATATAAACGAAACTATATTATAATCAAGGTCAGGATGTTAAGGGTTAGTATTCAACCACCGCCACATGGGGTTTCTTTATTAAACGTACGTACGCTGGTAAACTTGTATTGACATATTATGATAGAGCCGAATGAAATATTCTGTATTCATATAGGTACATTTGAGTATTGAGTAAAATATTTATTTTTTAGAGTTTCTGATTTCACACATGACATAGAATACAAAAAGTCTGGAAATATTTTACAGTTGCAATAGCGTAATAAAATATGTCCGTAAAATATTGCAGTGATTTAAAAAAAAACATTTTGGCTTCTTGCCTAAAATAAGATCAATATGTTTGTGTAACATTAGAAAAAAAAATACCATACATAAAACATTATAAACATTTTACTGTTGATATTCAACAAAATTATTTCATATTAATTACTTTAATGGCTAATTTATTGTATTAGGTAAAGATGTAGATATCTATTAACTATATAATTACTAGCGTACTTTAGAAAGTGTTAAGTTTCAACTTTTGTTTTAGAAAATAGTGAAATACTTATATAGAATTGTATCACAAGTATACAGTTTTTTTTCTCCACTTAATCATAGTTGAAATCAATACATTTTTGTAGTCTTTACATCACCTTTTGTTATCAGAGTAGAAAAAATCCCACTCCTCCTTCTTTTTGCCATTTTTTAACAACCTTTACCACAGTTTCAACCTTTAAATCATCGTAAAAATGTTTGGCATAGTGAAAATTTCATAATCACTATGTGCAAGACGCAAGTAAGTGAGCGGGTGACGGTATCCTATCCAAAGGCGATTACTGATTAGGTCCATTCGTAGTTGTAAAGGAGGCTAATACCATCGGTAAAAAATTTCCAATTTCAATATGAAATAGAATGTATGACATTG
>NC_042494.1:120142472-120154428 GCF_005508785.2 Acyrthosiphon pisum
TGTTAGATATATAATATTAGGTATGTTAAATTAATATAATGATAGCATATAAATTTAATGTATCTGTAACAGCTATATGAATATAACTATACGTATTGTTATTCTCGAGTAATAAATCATTGATGTCCGGAACTATACAAGTCATTTGTGTTTAAAAAAAAAAAAAACCCAGGTACCTATAGGTCGCGACTAAAGGGCCAAAGCTTTTATTATATTTCACTGGCATACATTTTATTATGTTTGACTACTTATGATGATTATTTGAAAATTTTACGGTCATGTAGAAAATGACTTTTCACGTACTGTTCAAACTAAATGTAATATAAATTATAAGTAATTTACTTTTTGAAACTTGTATACTTACTACTTAGTAACAACTAAACTAACAACTAATATCTCTATTTTTATTTCAAAATAAAAACTTTTATTAATATAATTTTAGTCATCATTGTATTTCTTACAATTGCCGTTAAATGTAGTATATGTTTAATAAGCATCAATTACCTATTTAGTATAATTACCTAATATTTAGTAGTATGTTTATTTTAAATTTTAAATTAACAAAATAATATGTAAAATATCATCATAAATTCATTAACGAGGTTGAAAAATATTTAGGTAACAGTTAATACATTTATGTTCAGAATACGGTTGTGTAATGGTTTATTTATTTAATACATATTTATGTGCATTTGTGAATTTTCGGGCGGAAAGAATATTTATTAATCCTCCCCAGGGTCTTAAGTTTAAGTTTTATCATAATTTTTAATTCAGTTTTATAAGCTCATTATAATTCAATTTTTTAATCTTTGGTTTACTTAAGGTATAAAAAAATATACGCAGTATAATTTACGGTAAAAATCCTGTCTAATAGTTTTTAAAGTATATTGTTATGATTCTTATAGTATGATGGTCATATTAATAATTGCTAATTAGTAATTTCGTATAGTAAAATATGTACCGACTTACTACATAGGATTACAGTTGTATAGGCAATATAAGATAATTTTTAACAGGAAATCTCCAGTTATTAGCTTATTTAAAATGTAAATTAGGTACATTTTGAAAAACTTTAATGATGAACGAGCGTAAGTATAATATATTGTTGGTTTAAACTTACTATCAGCAATACGCCAATACATATTATTTATACATGTTATTGTTTCGAACGGAGAAGAGAACAAATTATAAGAGCAGCCAGTAAAAGGAGAAATATTATATACTCGCCTTGTTTATAAATACTATTCATTAAATTATTATTATTTTTTTATTATTTTTTTCCTATTATTTAATTATTAATTATTAACTTATTAAATAGTATTTATAATCAGTGATACTACCTATACGGCTATACATATACAGTATACACGTACGAACACGTGAGTTCGGTACAGATAGAACAGTGACTTAATGTACTGTAATCCCAAGTATTTCCAACTGTATATCTATGTTGGTTTACGAGTGGCAATATTAAATCATAGGCCACTGTACGTCTGTACCTATGTATAGTATTTAGTATTTACATTAATTGATTGAAACAATAATAACCGCATTAACTTGAATGTGTTTTTCGCAGGTGCTTCCATCGAAAAACTATGCGAAGCCGTGTTTGAAGATTCGATCAATGATCGAGCATCTGTGATAAGAGCTGCCCGATGCTTGTTGAGTTCAGTCACTAGAGTGTTATTATTAGCCGATGTAGTCGTCGTAAAGCAATTAATTTCAGTCAAAGACAAGGTATGAATGTCAAAGATATTATTTAAACTGACGAAATAATAGTTGATTAGGTAATAGATGTACAGACTATAATACAATATTACGGTTGGTATTTTAACAGGATCCATAGTTGGGGTATAATTTTCAATAAATCATATAGAATTTAGATCATAATACACGACATGTGTAGACGACTAATTAGATCTAAACATTTTTAATGATATATATAACACAATATTGTCTTTTCACTTAATACTTTTTCAGTCATATCCAGTATATGGATATTTCAAATGCAGTGTTGTAAAGTATTTAAGTAAAAGTATTTGAGTAAAAGTATTCAAATACTTTTTTCTGTATTGAATACTTTTTAAAATACTTTTATTTTTGAAGTATTTGAACGGTATTTTAAATACATTTTTTTAGTATTGAATACTATTTTATTGAATACTTTTTTTATTCCTTTAATTCTTTATTCATTGTCAAATAATAATAATGTCATAATATTATTATATATATTTATTATTTATGAACAATTCTATATTGGTTTTAGTTTTCGTCTATTAATAGCTTAACCAAATATTTTTTACTCCGAGAAACCGACTGTTTATTGTCGACACTCGACGACGATCGCAGCGGTACATTTTCGGTACCTACCAATATACTATAATATTATAGCGAAATATAAAAATATAAATACGAACATAAGGTTTGTCGTACACGAACGGCCGTACTGAGACAACATATTATATGGGTACGAGTGTTTGACGTACTTTTAATTATATAAGCTATATATATGATATTGTATAACATACACATTGATATTGACTGATTACTGATTTTGCTATACAAAAATATTATTACTTATTAGTACTATACCTAATTATTGAGAAAATGGTTGTCAATTTAGACAGAAAAGCATTTTGAACAAATAATGTTCTTAAAATACAACACTCAAATGTTCGATTAATATAATATATTATGAATGATTCAAATTAAATTGATTATTTTGTTTTGTATTTGAAAATTATTTCAAATACTTTTCTATAAATAGTATTTGGGTAGTATTTTAAATACTTTATTTTATAAGTATTTGAGTAATTACTCAAATATACTTTTTAAAAGTATTTTTTACAACACTGCCCAAATGTTAACATAAAGGAGTTCCCATGCTAGAATTATTAATTACCTATGTGGGAAATTATATTATTATGTGCTCATTGAACACTTGTTAAACATTAAACATAAAATATCATTAAACATAATACAATTACTAATTAGAGGACTTATAACTTTAAGTGCCACACCTAGAAGTTATCACCCCAATAACACATGATAATTTATGAACACTTCTATACCTACATTTTTTAATATGTTAATATTTTAACATATTCTATTAACATTGTGAATTTTGAAGGAATTTTATCCATTTAATTAAAATGTTATCATAATTTTTAGTTAACAAAGTATTATTCGTTTTTCTACATATTATACTACAATAGAATGTATATGAATTATTAATCTCTACAGAAGATTAACCCTTTTTGATTATAAGACAAAGACGATTTTTTATATAATTACATTTTACTATATTTTTAGTTTTTACACCCTTATATAATATTGTCAAAATGCAATAATAATATATTATAGTATCAAATCATGTTTGGGTGGTAGGTTTTGAAAAATAGAAAAAAAAAACCGGGAAAGTTGCTCTTCAGGTTATAGTAGATGTCGAGTAAACCTCAGAAAGTGGGTACCACTTCGCTGTACATTAGTTATCTAGTGGGTTACCGTGTTAATGGATGTGTTAACTTTGAATTTAATGATATTTAAATATACAACCATATAGTAGTACGAACAATTCTGAGCTAATTCTGGTCTATAAACCAATATTATTAAGTATATTTTATGATATTATTGCTATGAAAGTAATTTGTTTTACTATTAGTAATACAGAAGGTTGAATTGATTTTTTCCGAAAACATTACATTTAAAAATATCATTGTGTCTATAAAATATAATAATTTATAATAAATGCATTTTTTTTTTTGTTAAAGGTTGACAAAATTATATGGATTATTGTAATACATTATCAAATTCCTAGATGTAAACATTTTTTTTTTATTAATTTCTAACTCGAAATAATTTTCGTGATTTTGACAAGTCTTATTAAAATTCTAACTTTAGACGGGCATCAAATTCTGGATTACGCTAACATTTTTGTTTTGCTCCGCTCAGAATCTAAAATAATTTAAAGATGCTGATCATCTTAGAACAATAATAATAAAAAATCATAAATTATTGATTTAATTAAAATATTTCAATATTAAATTATTTTATATATTTTAATACTGTGTTGATATTTTGTAATATGTTTATTTTTTTATTAGTACAATTAAATTTGGATAAGCGAATCGCAGGTATAAATTGATTAAGTATGTTAAGTCGATTTTATTTGACATTGTAATTATGACCTTTAATTTTCAAAACCATAAAGGCATAAACTGTACAAACATTTAACTGTACCTATTATAATGAAAAATACAGAATACTATTATATGCATCTATTTATAATAAAAGTACAAATATTACATTTGTTCCCCTTTGCGAGGACTTAATTTCAACCCATGTTAATCCAGATAATAGTCAATAGAGGGAGTCATATTATGGTTTAATGTGACAGTATGTTATAATAATCGGTAGGGTGATAGTATATAGGAGGTATATATTTTTATTTTAAACTATATATTATATTTTAGCTATATATTAATACAGACTATTTTATATGAAACTATGTGATCGTGATGTTACACATTTACACCTTAAGTATAATATCACTTGTCAGTTGTCATTAATTTAGTCATTACCCAGTAAGGTAATATCTCAGAAATATCTACGATTTTGTTGTCGATTCGAGGTATGATATGTCGACGTACAGTTAAAATTGTCAGTTGTCACCGATTTTGAAATGTTTTAATATTGAATTGAATGTACTAATGTACATTATCACGATTATGTAATTTAAACAATTAGATACCTACTTAAATAAAAAATAATCATAACTATCTAATGTTAATACACTGGTTTTACAAACGGTGATTTTTGGAATTTTTATTCTTCAGAAGTTCTTTTAAATATTAATTTTTATAATGTTTTCCACTCAATTCCACTAGTACTGTACTTGTAAACGAATAGAAATATTTATAATAACTTAAATATTGTATATTTTATGAATATTAATTTAATATCATTAGTTTAATAACTATCATAATATTTTTACAGAAATTATTGTTTGAGTTTACGTAAATACAGTCAGAAATATTTTTTTTTAAATTTAGTTGAAGCAATTATTTAAAAAAAAATATATTATATATAATTATATATTCATATAAAAACAAAAATTAAATAACGAAACGTACTTAAACCAAATAACGTTGATAATACATTTTAATAATATACTGTATAAATTGTGATTTCGTGTGAAATATATTACACTTACCATCTTTTAAATCCGACGTGTAATTAAATTACTGTTTGAGTTTTTTTTCATTATTATTTAGATTAGTAATAAAGTGGATAAAGGTCATTTCATTTTTATAGAATAATGCATATGAAAACATTTTTTTCAAAAACAAAATGTATTTTATTCTAACAATATGTATACAATTATTATATGTATGTGTGGCTATAGTAGGTACCTATACCGTATATGGTATTAAGAATCAAACAAATCACTGCAATAATATAACATTAGATACGGCAAAAATATAATAGACAGTCAATATGCATTAGGTAGATTGTTGGGTATATAATAACAATATTATATTATTACAACGAGAATTTTCAAACCGGGGACGTTTTTTTACATTTTATAAAGGTGTCACGAAGTCTGGGTCGGTTGGAAGGCGTCAACAACTTCACGGAGTTCGTCAAGGCTTTCAGTCACTTTGGAACCGAAATGGTGGAGCTGGCTCACTTGACGGGCGAACGGCAAAACGACCTGAAAGACGAACGGCGGCGGTCTCAGATTGCCGCGGCCCGACAGGTACTCGAGCGGTCCACCATGCTGCTGTTGACTTCGTCTAAGGTGAGTACGCCAAATCGTATATGACAATGCGTAGTTAAAGTGCCGAAGTGGTAGGTACCGTATAGGCGTACGTGTATAATGATATCATAGGCTTTAGTATACGGACCAATTATTATAGGTGGTGTAACGTCACCAGGGCCGGGTCTGAGAATATTAACACCCGGGAATGATAACAAAATACGAATTATTCATTTGGTATTTTTTTAATGTTTATCGGTTGATAAATTTATAAGTTATTTATAATACATTTTAGAAGTAATTTATAATTCATTTTAGAGATATTCATCGTTAATCGTTGAAAGAGTTGCTATTAGATAATGTAAAAATAATTTTAGGCGAACAAAACATATATTCAGTGTAGGTGCAGTATAATATAATAAAATAAAGGTCTTGGCTTAATATCAAAATGTATCTTATAAATTAAACAATTTCATATAGGTGCAAAAATTAAAAATCATCCCCCCCACCAACATAATTACAGCCATGATGGCCCCGTGGTTATGTGAGTGACCGTCTCTGAACGGTTTTGTTCGTTGGGACATTCATTAGAAGCTGGTACCTATATTTTATAATCGGCAATTTTATCTTAAGAGAAATGCATACAGCTCGTTATATTATTTATTTTCAAAGGATAATACTAGAGAGCCTATTTAAGAACATAAGATATAGTTAATACATGGGTAATATTTATATTTATACTATATTTAATCAAAATGGTGAGCCTATATTTTCTCTAAACGAAATCACGTGTGTAGACACCAACATAGGCGTGCGCACAGGGGGTGCCCAGGCACCCCCGGACCCTTCACCAAAAACGACAAGGGCCCTAATTATTAATTAAGTGTACATTTTAAATCTTGAAAAATCCAATCATTGTAAAACAGTAGTGGTTTTATTTCTTCGAAAAGATAAGAAGTTCTATACTTTTATCGAACAGAATCGTGTGTTTTATAATAATATATATATATATATATATATATATATATATATATATATATAATAATATTATTATTATTGTTAGTTAAGTGATCTACTGATAACGGGGTACATAGATATGTGGCGTGGTAAACAAGCCGACCCCGCGTAGCGTACCCCGCCAATGTGTCACTGTGATAGTAAACGTTTTCCGAATACGGGTAAAAATGGATCTAGCATCATGTTCGTTTACAGGCTGTTATGATATTTGAACGCCAATACACGATAGTCTATTTTTAACATCCAATGACAAAATTACATACAACGGTTTGCGTTTATGCTTGTGGGCAGTCGGTACTGTCGGCAGTATTCATTGTTCACAGTATAATATTCTCAATAATCAATTCTTGCTATACATTTCCAGTGCCGATATTTTAACGTTTGGTTGTATTGTTGAGTCTTGAGTAATGAGTGTTGTATTTGTATTGTTTGTGTTACCTAAATTAGGTGCTTAGTTTTAACTTTAATGAAGCTTTACTTATAAATTATAATTTAAAATGAGTTCTAAAACAATAAAAAACGGATACCAAAAGCGCAAAGCCAACGAAAAATTAAAGTTAATGAAAGTTGCCAATGATTCAAAACAAAAAAAACTTAGTTTTTTCATCAAAAAAGAGCCAGATGAGTCGTTCATTGAAAATGTCATTGAAAATATCATCAAAACTGTACTACTTAAACTTGAGGATAATGATATGTTCATATATTCATATTTATGAGGAATGATACATTTTTTAAAAACATTTTTGAAGAAGTTACTACCAAATGTATTGATTTAGATATTAATATTCCTACGGTTAAAAGAAAGAAAGTGACTATGAAATTAGATAATAATTATTCTAATCAATTTTTTTATGATTCCAAGTATGATGAACTCAGGTGTTCTGTATTTAATCCGTTAATAGATAATCTTGTAAATGGTTTAAGCATAAGATTCAATCAAGAGAACTTAGATTTGATTAGTGCTGTGGGAAATTTATTGAAGTTAGAATTAAATAACAGTTTTTCAAATATTTTATCTAAATTATTCAATATATAAATCGACGAACTGGAAACAGAAATTAAAATTCTCAAACATATGCCTGATGTACCAAGTGGTACATCCAGTGAATCTATTTATGTGTGGTTAGATTGGTTAAAAGAGAGTGGACGGTTAGTGGACATTTTTAACAATATGTATTTAGTATTAAAAATGTTTACCATAATACCAGTAACAAGTTGCACATGTGAAAGGGTATTTTCCAAATTAAGCATTGTAAAAAATAAACTCAGATGTACTATGTGCCAAGATAGACTAGAATCATTACTACTAATATTCACAGAACAAGAACTAGCATGTAAATTAGATTTTAATGAAATTATTGACGAATTCAAAAATGTTGTACCTTTTAAACGTCGATTATCATTATAAGATTAAAGATTGTATATCTCTATATATTTATGTATTGTTATGTAATATGTTTTAGAACGAATAATAATAAAAAAAATATTTTTATTGCATTTAATATCTTTAAATCATTTGTCTGTATCTATAATTATTTTCAAAATTATTGTGGGCCCTAATGTTTAGTGTGCACCCCCGGAACCAAAAGTCTGCGCACGCCTATGGACACCAATACATAGTACTACAGAAGTATAATTTTCAAGACAATCAAACACCTATCGTTGATTGTAAAGCGAAAGCTGTAACGGAACAATCCTTAACAGAGCCAAAAACCATATATGTAACCCCAATAACCCTAATACTTAGTATATAAATTGAATAACCAATATTGATTTCCACTTATACGCAATATAATCATCTATAGTTACATAGTAGGTTTGATAATATTATATCACATTATGCATGACAGTTTGAGCTATGCATAACTTTTATATAAGGCTACCGAGAAGCCAGGAATTTCCCGGTTGGCCGTATTTGAGCAAGGGGCCCTTTTTAGTTTTTAAGGTCTGACGCAATGACTCCTTGACGGATTTTTTTTCATGTAAGGGACCTTCTTAAAATTTTCCGGTAGGCCAAAAATGGCCTATCAGCCCATGTTTTTATGTCAGTTACATCAGTTGTAACTTGTGTTGTATGTCGAATAATTTTCCTTCGCAGACGTTGAACTTGAACAAAATCCTAATTGTATACTTGATATTTTAAGATCAGTGGTCGAAACGACGTGAGGTGTTGTCGTGGTGATCATCACATTCTACGAGAGTATTTTGTTTTTGCATTTCTACATTGATTACATTTTTAATGAGGTATAAGTGTATAAATGACGTTTTAAGCATTATAAATGTTTCCATCGTACTACCGTTTTTATGATAAAAGCCATATCCTTCGAGATGTAGATAAAAACGTAATGAAAATGTAATGTGACCATGCATGTGCATTATAGACTATAGTGATTATAGCGTATAAAGTATAAACTATTTTCATTTTTCCCGCTTTCTCTCCATCCCGATACACTTAGCCCTGGGTCGTCTCATCACTTTATCTGGGAGGACCCACCACCCTATATCTTTTATAAATAACAGGTAAATGTATAACATATTATTCAGAGCTTATGTATTTACGTATTTATGTACAATACTAGTTACGACGGGTGAATCCTAATATTATCCTGTATAAGTGTACACCAGATACCTATACAGAATTTAAACGTCGCGCAAGTACCTAGGTACGATATTTTATAATATAATGTATTGCACGAGTGTGTGTGTGTTACAGGCATGTCTGAGGCACCCGGACAGCTCGGAGGCCAGCCAAAACCGGGACACGGTGTTTTGCCAGATGCGCAGGGCCATGGACCTGATCCATTACGTGGTCAAAGATGGCGTGAAGGAGAGTGGTGGCGAGTCCATGGCCCTGACACCGTACACATCGGAACAAGACGGTGGCGACACACTTGGCCACGCGCTCAACGTCCTGGACTCGTTTGTCGACATGACGAGGTATATATTTAGTGCGATTTAATTATAAAAATAATAATAATAATAATAATAATAATGATAATGATAATAATACAACAGTGGGTGTTAGCGTAACGTAGGTGGGCGGAGGGCACCGAGTCGCTATATTTCTATGAACACAATGCAAACGCGTCCTAAAATTTGTTGTTGTGCGCTCACTCCACGGTCGGTACTCGGTAGTCGCTATATATAGTCATATATTATTAGGCTCGAGTATACCCCGGCTCTCTAGAAGTTGTTCGGTCGACGTTCAGTTGTGGAAACTGTACTGGTATTATTATTATGTTTAAATTAATTTTATATTTTGGCTAACACAAAATAATATATTGATTGCAGTAAGAGAAAAAAAATACAATTTTGCAAAACAAAAAAAAATTATCGTCTTTAAAGTTTTGCAACACGCGCCCATATTGAACTTTTATACATTATCAATGTCATTTTATATCTAAATATTATGAACGAATTCGAGCTGTACCTATCGTATATTATCGTAATATATTATAATATATACATCTCAATTATACATAGGTATCGCAAACTTATATATCTATAGTATGATAAAACAATGAAATTATCAATGTTATGCCAAGAATTTAATTTTTCTTAGGGTTTACTTTATTTTTAAAAACCATAGACGTCGATGTTGGTCAAGAAAATAATATAGTAATAATAAAGAATGTTTTTAACCATAATGTCTCAAACAAAATTATGTGTAGGTAGTCGGTAGATAATATAGATATAGTGTATGAATAAATATTACTATATAGTGTGTTTTGTGTAATTTATTATTAAGTATGGTATATTTTTAAGCTTTTTTTAAATTTGAGTGATTAAAAAACCCCTTAAGAATATTTTTATTTGTGTACAGATAACACCAACGCGTGATTTCTATGGGAGTTAATATGTAGGTATAGGTTATATAGGTATATCTAGACATGATTTTACAATGCAATGTTAAGTAAACTGATAAGTGATAACAACTTTTGTTAACAAAAAAATGTTTTTTCATTTATACATAATATATAAATTAACTTACCTTCTCATAAATAATTTAATTTTACAGTCTCACTTAATTGTTATCATCGTCTTATCTCAATTTGTATTTAAAGTTAAAATTTTACAATTAATTTGTAAGGTGCATCTAATATATTATCACCTAATGATATTCAAATTAATTTTAAGATAAGCTATACATTAAGTTGTAGATATATATATATAATTATATATGCGTTGTGTGAAAAATAATAAAGTAAATAATTTACTAATATTTACATAAAATATTTAAAAAAAAAAGTGGAAATATTTATGCATACTGTATAGTACATATATTATATGTTACACTCTGTATATGTTATATTTCTGTATACTTATTACTTACATAATAAACAGAGTATAATATGTTATATTATGTTTTATGTAAGTTTAATTTGTATTTAGTTGTCTGGAAGAATTTATTTTGGTCATAAAATATTCTCAAGACTAAAATAGGTAAATAATGTCTAGTTTGAAAAATGTTCTTGTGATTCTCAAATCATAGTACATACTACACACCACACATATATCATTATAAGAATAAATAATATTATGAGCTTAGCTCATCAAGTAGGAACATTTGTTGTGCCTTTGAGAATTTGGTTCAGCTTTTTATTATTAATATTTGATCGTAATGAGTACAAAAATAGTCTACTATTTAATTTAGCGTCATGTTGACATAATATATCATTTGAATTAAAAGATTATTTAGATGAGACACCAAGATTTTCTTCGGCTTTTTTTACAGCAGACCCTTAATTATGTATTATAAAGTATACAGCATTCAGTGACGTTTGTTAAATGAAGTACCTAATCCTTATAGCTGATGTAACTGTACTAAAACTACTACTGAAGTTTCTGATCCTAATTTCAAGGTTTGCTACTATAATCCTCTAGTTTTGTCTGACATCAAGGATAATTTGATACGGCAGCCGTTCTACTCACGAGAGTTAAGTCCACACCACCCCAAATTCAGCAGCTAATCACCGCGCCCGTATTTAGAACTATTCTAGGACTACATTATTTATATTTATAAATAGAAGCTCGGGTAGGTAGGTTAGTGCACAGTCCTTAGTGGAAAATCCATTAAAGGTACACAGTACACGTCTACACACTAGTCGAAAACAAATGCATATTATGAGACAGGTAGTTGGTAGTTATGATTACCCATGGGCGTGCTCAATGAGGGGGGGG
>NC_042494.1:120154528-120155319 GCF_005508785.2 Acyrthosiphon pisum
GTGTTGTCTCCGTCTTACACAAGCACGACATACCAAATTGTCGTTCACTATTCTTAATAGTGTGCTGTTGGTTTTTATGGCGATAGGGTGAAATGACCTATTATCAAACTTTTAGTTATGAACATTTTCTGGGTCTTAGCGTGGCGATTTTTTAATATTTTAATTTTCAAGCGAGATATGAGCATTTTTAATTTTTGATATTTCACATACCCTTATTTTTCTCGAAAATGAAAATATCGAAAAATCGCCCACTCTATGACCCAAATAATGTTCTTACCTAAAAGTTTGATAATAGGTCGATTCACTCTAATATCAAAACTAAGAGCTCACTATTGAGAATAGTGAACGACAATTTCCTGTGTCGTGCGTGTGTAAGACAGAAACAACACCCACGGTGTAGCGTCATCTTATAGGGTCCGTATTACAATAGTTAAAATAATGTTAAACCGCGGAATTCGACTGGTAAAATTTAAACTATGATTGTAAAACGGGCCCTAAATGTCTAAGTCGGTTATAATAAACAAAGTATATAATAATTACTATTTAATTTATAGTTATTATTCAATATTAGATATAAAAATTGATAAAATATTTACTTCTGTCATACTATTTATTACGTAAGACTTAGTACTCAATAAAAACTTGAAAAACATCGTTTATGTGTATAGCAGTCGATACAGGCAAAGTTCAAAATATTTTCAAAAGTTCATGAATATTTGGATAACCTCTTTATCACAACATCTAAAGCATGTAACCCACAATGTTTTCAGTCACTAAAAAATAAACCCATG
>NC_042494.1:120155369-120174831 GCF_005508785.2 Acyrthosiphon pisum
AAAATTTAAAACAAGATTCCACGTAAATGATTAATTCTATTACCAAAAATTCTAAGAAATTCATAAGCCCAGTTTATTTTTATAGTAATTTAAATTCAAATTTGGACGAAATCACATATTAAAAAAACTGGAATAACTATTTTAGTTATTTTGTTGTGACTTGTGATTGTAATGATTGTATAATATTATTTGTGGGTACTTGAAACTTCTTAAGTATACTATTATATATCTATGATAGTAACACGGTTTGTTGTTGATGTATAACGCGTTACCTGATGGATATTGTGATATGAATAATTTGGAATTTATTATTGATACTTATTATAATTTATAGGTCAATTTTTTTTAATACTATAGCTGATAAGTATACCTATAAAAGGTATGTCTAATACCTAGGCTGACAAACCGTCTCCGCTCAGAATCGTTTTTCTTATACAGTGATATTATATCATTGAATTCAAATTTAATTCTATCCATTATACAGTGTCCCACTTGTAACCTGCTGTATAGCAGATCGACATCCACTTACCTGCTTTTTTTAACTACACAATTCTATAATATATTTTATTTCAGTCTTTCCATTCATGTATTTAAGTAAAATTATACGTTTTTGTCTAAAGTTGTTAATGGAATAAAATTTACATAGTTCCTATAATTAACAGTAAAAAAATGCTCACAAAAAATAACGGTAATCAGAATTTTAAATAAGAATATGAAGCTTAAACACGCATTGAAAATATATAATAGGTAGTTGGTTGGTTTATATATTGTGTATGACTATAAAAATTAAATAAATAATAATGGTAAAAAAGCATTAATTTAGCTTAAAATAATAAAAAATTTCATAATATTGTACCTAATAGTTTGTTGCAAAAAATAATAGACGTATGTAAAAATAACATTTAAGTATTTCTATGTGAATATAATTAAATTTAAAACGCTGCTAAGAACTCAGTCACGTCTTAAATACAATAATTAAAATTCAGAAAACCCTACTCACAAAAAAAATAATTAAACATAAAAAAGTTTTTCGTGGCCCTTTTGGATTTGACAGTTTACTTGTTGGTCCTATGATCTAGTCCCGTTTAATTTGTATAGCCAGCACATAAATCAATATCAACTATGTACTGGGTAACAAGCTGATAGAAATCCATGGACTGTTTTTACGAACACGATAATAATTATATAATATCTTATAACAAGACAAAGACAAGACGTGTTTAAAAAAATATCGCGAAATATTTTAATATTATAGTTATTGTTTCATAGAATAACTTTGTACTTTTGTACTTCACACCGTCCAAACATTATTCGTGCCAAGTAAAAATGTCACCTAATCGTACTCGTTTTTTAATTCGCTGTGTGTCGCCTAACCTACTCGATGATCTGGTGGTGAATATGGTTACCGCGGTTAAAACGCCGATGAGGAGCTACGAAAAAATGAAAGGGTCGAGTGTTGTTTGAGTGCGCCGAGCTAAAATGTTTATTCAATGCGGTACGGGCAACAAGTATATAATATAATGATGTATATAATATGTATTATAATACTATAATAGTATAGGTGTGCGTGCGTCAATTGGCGCACCGCCGTGATATCGACATTTGTTTGAGTCAAGAGAATGTAAAACGATAATAACAATGACGAGAAAATTCACAACGATGATAATAATAATATAGCAATAGTAATAAATCATTTTTGGCTTTTAAACGTTTTAAATGATTAAAACAGTATTTCGATTCATTAATCAAAACAAAACCACAAAAAAAGTAAAAATAATTCCACAACGAATATTGAGTCCGATATTAGAATAGTAATAAATCGATATATTATTATATTTATTATGTGGCGCGTTTATGTCAGTTGCACAGAACTCGGTCAAATAATAATGAAAAAAAAAATACCGTAACGATTGAACCGGATAAGACGCTGTCTGTAAATACAATATGCATGTACTGTTATATATAAATAATAGCTGTATTCACACATACCTATACGATGCACGTACACAAAAATATATTACATCTGTTTTTTTATATTATTATATTTTGTCTCTGTTGAAAATACTTACAACACACAATACACACACTCACACACAAAGTCGATATTGACGTAAAAGCGTACAATAAATTGTACCAATGTAATATACAAGTACGTAATAATATTGTACTGATTAAATGATTTTGTTCTCCTCACAAGTCCATTCTGTTTTATGTCATATTTTCTAATCACGTAAGACTGATAATTATTATCGTCAGTATCAATAGTGGCAGATAGTATAGTTTCCGAGCTTATTGGTATTTTAATCGATCTCAATGACTCGACAAAAAACTACACAATGTTGAAGGAATTTATAAATTAAATTCTGACTGAGACATAGAGCTCCAATGAAAATCATTTTTTTAATTCGATTGTCATATATGCGGTTAGTAATTGCCTTGGTTGAAAATTTAATAAAATATGTATTACGTGTAACAGATTCCTAGTGATCCCAGTGGACAGTCATCCACCCAATCTATTATTTTTTTTGGTTGAAACTTGAAAACCAGACCAACTTAAAGTTAATTGATACCTGTAACCTGTAGTCTTTGTTTAAAAAAAGAACTCTATCTGAAATATAAATCTGCGAATTTTATTACTTGAAGCAGATCTCTTTTAAACTTAAATAACATAAACAAAGATCTATAGTCTGTTTCACAACACTAGATACTCGATAGCAGCGCGACCCGTGGATAATTATCGCCAGGGTTTCGAAAAATTTTTCATATAGAAGCGCGCCAAATTTAAAAAAAAAATACCACATACAAACACAGATAATGTTCTTACCATCAAATTTCATAATAATATTTGTAATAAACTGTAAAAAAAAAACGGAATGTTTAAATTATTAAATAATATAATACAAAGATTTAAAATTGCCGCGGTTTTTTTATAATATTGGGAATCAATGAAATGCATAACTTAGTCCACGGGTCGCGCTGCTATCGAGTATCTAGTGTTGTGAAACAGACTTTAAGCATAATAATTAAATATATGAAGTTGCTATAGGTATTTCTATTTTAGTAATATCATAGTTATTTTATACTGGCAGTATTTATACAGCAGATTTTATTTTATAACAATATAATTTAACTTTGATAATTGATAACAAAACATTTGGATATTTTTTCTTAAAAATTTAATAACTGTTCATTATAATAATTATTGTATTAATAAAACTTTTTAAACTATGGTAAAGTTTGATGTAAACTGCTAAAGTTATATTGTAACTTGTAGGTACGGGAATGGTAAAAATGTCATGTTGTCAAGGTGAAGAGTAAAGTTCAGTGTATGAAAAACTTTCTCGTTTTTATAGGTTCGTTATACATGAAAATATAAACACTTTTTCAAAAATGTATAATCCTACATTAAATATACTGTCAAAAATATGATAGATGATGGTGTGAAGTTTTGTTTTTATTGAATAAAACAACATCATACTGGTTATGATGCATAGGTATGATATTGATTATATTATAAACGGTTGGTATATGATAATTTTAGTATCATATACCTAATGTTTTCACAAAGTCAGTTTTAAATCGTATTTTATGTTTCATGATATAATGGAACAGAGTAATAATTCTTACTCTAAAATATATTTTGTGTTAATATTATTTTTAGGTTTAGTTAGTCAATATTTTAAATTATTAAAACTATTTTCGTAAAGTTTGAACAAATATCAGCCGTGTCATATCATAACCGTATGCGTTTACCAATACTAACTTTTGTTTTGATAACAAATTATGAACGAAAAAAAAAGTAAATAAACTGTATTATAACTATAAACTAATTTAGAGAACAACTTAATTTTAAAAATATCTCGAGTGTACTTAAAATATGGCCGCTGTAATAAAAAAAAAACTTTAATACTGCATTTTATAATCTCAAACCTCGGTAGGTGCATATATACTATGTTCAATGTCTTGTGTAATTCCGAAAACATTTAAACGAATTATATAGCATATACACCAGTTAAATTTTCACAACGAAACCTTTGTAGTAATTCGTTGACTTTGTTTTATGCGTAATTGGATGAACGTTTGTACCATGAATAATATTAATAATTGGATCGAAACCATATAAATTTAAAATCTAAGATGTCCTAATTCTAATTTAATCTTAAAACTGTCATTATATATGATACATTACAACCACGATGCTGTGATTCGATCGTATAGATATTACTATCTTAAGCAACGTTGTTTGTTTGAAATTTTTTTTAGGAACAGTGTGACGAATACTCACCTACGAAATCACTGGAAGTGGCCGTAAACCAGTGTCTCGACGCCACCAAAGAACTCAGACTGCAGCTGATAGCGACGTGTAAAGAACAATCTCATGACTTACCTTTAATAATTAGAACTGGATATGACCTCGTAACGTGCATACAGACTACGTCTTCCGATGGAGACGTCGACAGTCTTAACAAGTACGGCGATCAATTCGTTGAAGTCGTAGACCAAATCGGAGAAGTAAAAAATTAAAAATGTAATAACGGATTGGACATCTTAACAAAAATATTGTGTCTTGATTTCAGATTTGTAAAGTACTGAGGCACATTGCAACTGCAGAATCACTTCAGGTTTCTGCGAAACACGCCGAAGTCAACTTACGAGTGTACGCACCACAAATCGTTACTGCTGCTCAAGCATTAGCTCACTATCCTTGTTCAAAAATCATAAAAGAAAATTTAGAAGGTCGATCATCGACATTAGTATATTTGATATTAATTATTTGTTAAGCTTTTATCGGTGTTTTTTTTTCATAAATATTATTTATTAACGTACCTATATGTAATTTGTGTTTAGTATTTGCGGACATGTGGCAAGCCTTGACTCAAGATGTGTCTACGGTGTGTAAAGAAATTATGGAAAAACAAATACCAGAAAAACAAACATACATGTCACTCCCCAGACCAGGCGTAAGTTGACATTATACTTGTTGGATTTCGTGTTTATAATGTTTATTTCAAGTACTGTTGGTTTTTTATGAGTAATTTCAATTCGTTACAGAAACATGGTACAACGACAAAACCGCTGAAGTCGGTGAGACTAGATCTATCGGTAAGACATGGAATAAAAATATAAAACCTTCGTCGAGAAGAGATTTTTTTTTACAATTTTTTTTATCTTACTCTTGCTTCCTTTAGGAACAAGATCAAATCGCCAAGGCTGGTCTGGAAATGAAATTGGCGTCGAGTGAAGTGGACGCGGAAGCGGACAGGTGGGGCGCTGGAGAGGAAGACGACGCGGCCATCGAGGAAGGTGCCAGCGTGGACGAGCGAGGCAACGCGACCAAAGCACACGAAGACAACGACATTGTGCGTAGGGCGAAGAACATGTCCGGCATGGCGTTGAGCATGTACGAGTTCACCAAGGGAGACGGTGGGTCGTCGCTGAGGACCACTCAAGATCTGTTCACGCAGGCGGAATACCTGGCCGAAGAAGCTAACAGGCTGTACAAATTGGTCAGACAATTTTCGTACCAGGTAAAAAAATGTTCTGCTGCAATTGATAAACGGACGACGTGATGTGTACCTCTTTACAGTAAAATTATGCTTTTGAAAATAGTTGAAATTTAGTCGTGAAAAATGTAAATGTAAATGTTTTACAAATAGTTTTTGGCCACCATATGTTATTATATATTCGTTGATACATTGTTAAACAATGTAAATACCAAATAAAATATTATGTAATGTAGGAATTAAAAAGGTTTAGGACATATTAAATTATGATGTTGGCAAAATTCAAGTCTTACAATTTAGTAGTATTGAAATGAAAATATAAGTAATAACTTACCATTGTCGCAAAAAATACTAGATGACAGTAATTTAAAGCTATACAATATTTTAAAAATATTTCCATAAATATTGTTCATTGCTAAATTTCCACTTTTTTTAAACTCAGTATGCACCAGTGCACCACAATGGGTTGAAAGTTGTCCGTTAGGTGTTTACTAAATACTTTAATCGCCTAACCTAATAATTCTGCGTATTATATACCTCTGTAGTAACTAATAGCTTAAACAGTTTTAATTAAATGTTGTAGGTACTTTGATGAATTTAAAAATGAAAATTTTATATTATATTAGTATATTACCTACTTATTTTAGATACATTGAACATTCTAATTATTGAATTTCTTATAATTGTTCTGAATTATATATCGTATACATTAAATGTGTAAATGTACTACTACGTTTAAGTTTTAACAATATATTAACATAAATATGTTTTTGAGCTGGGTACAGTAATTTTATTTTCTAACCAATTTTTCGTAACACTTTGTTATTATCACCATAGTAACGAATAAAATGTAAAAATTACTTAATTTTCACTAGGTATATAATATACAATTAATTTATTAATGGTTACTTATTAATACGTATTTATGACTTTTACATTTTCTTCGAAGTGGAAAATATCGAGTCAGCTTGTCATTTGGTTATTTTTTTGATTTTTAAAGTACCTACGCCAATTAACATTTTCTTCTTTTTACTATAACATTTTAAATACATATCATAATTTAGACTTATATTAAACTCTATATTAGTTTTCATATTAAACTCAGTTATGTATTTCATGAATTTTATTTAACCAAATAATTCAAATTACAAGTTTATAATTGTATTAACGTATTTTCTAATTTTAAACTAAATCATTCGTTTTTAGGTTCCTATGGGTGCAAATAAAAAAGAACTTTTGGAACAGTTGGACCAAGTTCCAACATATGTACAACAGTTGCAATTTACAGTAAAAATGCCTACGGTCGGTAAATCTGCTACATTTTCAAAAGTCGACAGTGTGATTAACGAAACTAAAACGCTAATGAACGTTATATCAAAAGTGGTAACAACCTGTTTTGTATGTGCTACTAAAGTAAGTGTTGTTCTCATAATATTGTATACAATAAAATGAAAGGAAATCGTTAAAAACTGTCTGAGAACCGATCAAAGATCAATTTTATTTTACTCGTAAAAATACTATCTGTACCGTCTTCGGATGTTGTATTTTATTTTACATTTATCTCCCTTACCAAACAGCCAGTAATCAAATGTCTCGCACGTCTTTCCGTTCGATATACGTTTGTTCTCTTGTACAGATCCTTCATATTTACATTTTATACACATCACCCATGCTTATATTTTAATATTAAAACAATTTTTTTAGTACAACTTGGACTTCCAAGGTCTGTCGGCCAGAAGCGGTGGCTTCGGCGAGCGTGGCGAAGACGGTAGCGGTGCTGGTTCCGGAGGTGAAGGTGGCAAACTGAGTGGAGGATCAGGCTCGGATGGGTCCATGTGACAGTTTGGGATGGGGCGGAGGAGCAAAGGGGATGGCCGCCGCACCCGCGTGTCGTTCCTGCTCTTCTGAGCCCGTGCAGCTACACACTTGCAGCCAGCACGAAACCCACAAACTATTTACATGGCTTCCAAATCCCTGCATACAACCAATACTGCTGGAAAATTATTTCCGGTATTTGGATTACTAAAGTTACCGGATAAGTTTCGCTCAACATATAAAAGTAGCATAATATAATATATTTACATTGTATTTGTCTATAATGTTTATTCGCCGTCACCACATAACTACATAAGTGGTGAATGGCTATTATAATGTTATATCCGTGACACAATTGATTTAACGTAATCGCGCCCGACACGTTTCTGTTAACGTTCGACTCGCATCGATGTACCATGTTATTTGTATTATTATTTTTAATATTATGTTTTATTAACGGTGATTTGCTAAACGTTTAATAATCATTCGAGTACACTTCTTCCGAGTTCACACGTGTTATAATAATACATTATATTATAATGTCTCGTGGTATGAGGAGTATCTACTTACTAGAACTATTCTATTGCGTAGGTCGATGGACGATAACTATTCAATTCTAAAGTATAGTGAATACTAAATAAAACGATGCATGATACAATATGCAACTGACAATATTATAATGTTATATTGTCATTAATGTTTTGAGCAAAGAGCAATATATACTTACACATATATTAATTATATTATATTACTATATAAATAATTTTCAATAAATGTTTTGATTTTTTAAATCATAATAAAACGATGTCACTATAAAAATGTTATTTAACTTAAACACAATCTTAAGCTTATAGACAATCAGGCAATATAATTTACTAGGACACAGTTAAGAAAGATCTACATAAAATCAATATTTTAACTACAAAATATAATATAATATGAGTAATAACACGGTGTTCATAAGGATATCTTTTACGATGGACTCAACCTGACTGCTCATATTGAGTAGCTATAATTTGATTTGTTTTGATATTTACCTACTTGTACATAAAAACCCTATTGACTGTAAAATTTTAACCTGAATTTTGATATCATTCGGCTTTAAGTCATAATAAATTTATCGCAATATAGATGTGTTCACAATAATTAGCGATTATTAATTATATTACCACACATCTATCTCCAACTAAAAAACCATTTAATAACGATTCAAATAATGTTTTAACTATTTTAAGCAATGTGAAAATTACGCAAATTATTAATATTTTTTCTGAGATGTCAAGACTGTGTCTTCCACTCAAAAAAAAAAAAAAATGTTTTCCATGTCAAAAAAATTCAGAGTAGAATATTAAGCTATGTGTCTTCCCCAGATTGTGTTCCATTGCCCTATAACTTCCCGTGTGTTTTAACTTATTAGATATAACGATCTCTGAAAAAGTTTAGTTGTTGATCAATATTTTATTATGAATTGATTATTTTAATACAATTTCGAATAATTATGGCGTTCTATTTAAATGCCAAATTTTAAAAATTCGTATATCTTTTTTTGGCTTTAACGTTTTTTAACGATCTTTAAAAGTGATTTTGTAAATACATACATTAGACTGTGCCAAATTTTTAACATCGTTTGATCAATTTTAAATAATTTGTATACCGTGTTATTTTTATGTAAATTTATCAAAATACAATTTGTTGTTAAGAGTGAAAAATTTGAATTTCTACCACGTTCATCGTTATCGTATTACTATAATAAGAACGTTCATATTAATAGACACCATGCATAACAATAGATAAAGAAAAAATATCGTTTGCTTTGAACTGATGTCCAATTAACCGTGTACATAAAACTGTTGAACGAATTACATACTGAGCCATATTTATTTCTTGAAGTATAAACTTTGATTTAAATACGTTCATTTTTTTTTTAACAAATAAGCATAATTTAATGCAATCGACAATTATTCATCTTTTTTTTAAGATCAATAATATTTTCTTTTTTGTAATCAATTGTTTTGTGAGATATATAAATAAATATTCATTTATTACAATACACGTTATTAGGGGCTTTTATTTATACGTTTGTTTGATTTTATAATATTAAAACTAAATTAATAACTTTTTTAACTAAATCTAAAATATGTTGTACAAAATGATAAAATTTATCAAAATAAAAATGTAGATCAGTATACGAATGGATATATATATGTATTTTTTGTTTTTGTGAACAATCGTGAATCCATTATTAAATTGATGGAATTTAAAATAATGCAAGTGTTTACTTAAAATAATACTTATACATGAATTTAACGATATTCCCTTTCTTGTATAGTTTGTAGATGGATGAATATTTAAAACATTTAAAAAATATAATCTTGTTTAGTCAAGTGATTATAGTTTTCAAAAATTTTAGTTTACTCATAAGTTAATTTTTTCATAATTTATTATAGTTTTCTGTAATTATCTGATAAATAGTAGCGCATAATATAGGTTATCAGTTAGGGTATAAGTTAGATTCTGTTCAATATTTTACTAATTCCTAAATCCTGATACAATAATTAAAAAATTCTTTATGGTCGCTATAAGACTTATACAACGACATTAAACAAATTCAATATAATTTAGCTATAGTTATATCAATAAACATTTTATATTTTATATTATATTTAATCACTTAAATTGAAGAGAGAAAAATTCATCTAAAATTTTTTTTTTTTAAATCTATGATCAGTAATACTTAATTTACAAATAAAAACTGTATGATGGTTATTCTCGTTACGAGTGACAATGAGTTTTTATAACTGCCCATTGAAACAAACAGATAATAGATTCACTTTTTCTTAATTGAAGCCTCTCTTAAAATTATTTTACATCAAATTCAACGCATTAGTAAAAAATCACTCGTTAAATTGTTGAAAACATAGTTTTATTTTTTTATATTCATTACAAACGCATTTTAACTAAAGCTAGGTTATATTATACAGATTTTTTTAAATATATTGTACAAAGTTATATAGTTATGTTTTATTTTATTTGTTTACATTAATTTCTGTAAAAATTTGTTGTTAAATATTATTATTTTAGATTGCATTTCTAATATTTAAGAGTTATAAATATATTATTTTTTTTATCACTTATACTTAAATTATAATTTTTAGACAAAAGCTTGTCAACTGGTAAACATATTTTTGTTTTAAGTCGATGATTTGAAATCTGATTCAGAGAAATTATGGACATTAATATTATATTTACTCATGACGAAAACAATAGTTCGATTTAGTGACGTAGTGTGCTTTAAGCATATTTCGGTAACAGACAATCTTTTGATGTATTTTTTTTTTTTAATTAACCCTTAGTCGTTAGTTGGGTTACAACCAACGATTTAACTGTTTTTTCAAGTTAAAATTTGAACTTGTTTTTATAGCTAAAAATATAAGTATTTTTTTACCGTGTTGAATGTCGAATGACGCCGAATGTCCTTTATTATACAAAATATGAACGATTACATCACTTTGTACATCTGATATTAGTGTGTAATTTGTTGAATGTTAATTAAGATTATTTAAATATTTATAACACACACACATAAATACACACACCCATATATGTTCTATATTATATAAATACATACATTACACGTACTTACTACATTATATAAATAATATTGAGTGTGTATTATATTTTAGACAAGTCTAAAATTGAACATAAACTGTACTAATTTGTGGTACCATTGTAAAGCGTCGGTGATTTTGTTTTTATTTATTAATTATTATAAGTAAATAGAACGCGTTTTTTGTCCGAATAATGTTTTTGACTTTGTATTTCGTCATTTTTTTCGAATTGTTTTTTTATATGCATGTAAAAAAATATATTTGTAAATGTTTTATTGTACATCTTCGTTACAAAACACTTGAATAATAAATACAATTAAAAAATAATTGTCATTTACTTATACCTCTCAAAAACAATAGAAGAAAAGTTGCATTTGTTAGTTTCTGATTCTGTATGGTTAATTTATTTTATAACTGAAAATAATTTTATTAATACAACAAATATAACATAAAATAATTTAAATAAAAATAAAATAGTACTTTAATACATAATTTAGTTAGGTATGTAATAAAAGTAATACATTACATGTGTTGAGAATTTGTCAAGTTTGTAAAATTCATAAGAAGATATCACAGTTCATTTAATACAAATTTCAATACATAAAATAAATTAACAAAATCACAGTATACAAATATATATTAAATTTAAGTATTAGTCTTGAATAAAACATGGTTATTTAAAGCACTTATATAATTTAACAAGTATTTTGTAGGTGACTTTATGTTAGATTTAATTATAATGGTTATTATAAATTATTATAATTAATAAGTAATTGCTAAAAACACTGGGCACATTTTTTGTCTCAAAGTAATGGTGAGAAAATGAAAATTGACAGACACATTTATGTGATATTAGTATGTCAAAAAAACATCAGACGATAATATGAATTGTGTTACATTTCTTAATTCCATATTTATCAAAATATATTGTGCATCCTAGTTATATTTTCACTTATGAAAATTATTAAACATATTTTTATCCAAAACGTTGAAAACGAATATTTAGATTATTTTTTTCCTTAAACAATATTTAATATGTCACTGGTTACTAAAATAAAGTATCCATTGTCATTTATTTTTTTTCCCACAGTTTTATTTAATGATTCTAGACAAAAAATTACCTAGTGATTTTTACAAAATATCATTAGTTTATAATTTATAATATTCAAAGTGATACAATCCTTTAATATAATAACAATCAAATAGTTTTTTTTTATTTTATATGGTTTGTTTTTAAAATTAAATATATATTAGTAAAACATAGTTCAAGCTATTCTTAATTATAAACGTTGAGTATTTAATCTTGAGTCCGTTTCATTTCTTTTCTAAAACAAAACATATACTAATGATTCTATTGTAAAATAGTTAATATTTTTTTTACAATAATTTTAATTATATGAGAAAATATTGGTTGCACGAGATGATTGCAGATCAATAAAAAATGTATTTGGACCATCAAGCATATTATGTGGTATAAGTAATGGTATTACAGAATTTAAATTATTAAATTAAAATAAATTGCTAATTACAAATTATTTTTGGAAATTATAAAGGTAGCAATTAATTTTTTTATGGTTGCCTTAGAAAATATAACCAAATTTACCTATATGAAAAATATCTTTAACAGAAATATTTTCGATTACTCGTTAATATTAAGGAATGGAAAAACTATGAATCCCCCACATTGTAAAATATATTTTATGCATGGGAGGATGAACAAAATACGAAAATATAAGATTATTATTGCGTAACCAAGTAGGTAAGTCTTCTTCTTCTGCTGCTGGCATTTATTACTGTTTGAGAGTTTTCTTACTTTATTAAGTAGGTAAGTGTCGTACTATTTTATCGATCTTATTAAAATACATAAACATGATTTACTTACGTAGACGGTTTATTTACGATCTCCGTCCGGCGTAGTTGACTTATAGAATTTGTGTGTTTTAGTATCCCGGGTGTGTCTAAAAGGCGCTTGATTTCTTTCGATTAACGGAACAGGGCATGGTCCGCTCACTCTCGGTTTATATTCGTTTCTGTAATGACTAGTACTCGACTCCATTGAAGAATCACCCAAACTGATATGTGACCTGTTTGTGGACGACCTCAATACCCTATCTTGCCGGTGCATAGCGCTAATACTGTTCCGGTTGTCTGGAGGTGATACCACGTATGTCGAGTCCAACGTATTGATGCTCTTTCTTTGGGCCGCCGCTGCTGAAGAAGTGGTATGGGGCGCTTCGATATGCGTCACATCTCCTTTGCGGTGCAACACCGAATTACTCAGATCCGTGTTCGAACTTATTACGGACTTACGGTGATGAGATTGGTCACTGTGGGTTTTCCTATCGAACGTGGACGTGTCGATGTTCAACACGTTGGAACTAGTGCTGTGCAAAGACTTCCTGTACGTTGCAGTGGAATAACTTTTTACTTCACTGCCATGCGAACGATTTGTAGTGTGCTCGGATTTTTGTTGTGACGAAAGTGATTTAGAATTGTCCTGATTGTATTCATTCCGATTTTGGCTACTGGTCTCATACCGGTTGCTTTTGTTTAACTGTTCATTCGATACAGTTGACTTGCTTGAACGCAAATCCGAAGAATAATCACGGCTAATCGAATTTCTCTCGTTGGTATTTCCACTAACAAACGATTGTCTTCCTACTTCAGTGTTGAGAACTTTACTCGTTTGATTATTTGAATAACGCTGTTCTGTAGATGACGCATTTCGATTATTTATTGATTTTTCGTCAGATAGAGTTATAACAAAACTTTCAGGCCGTCGAATTTGTTCACTAATTTTTGAATGACTAGTGGTAGTGCTCTTTTTATAGTTTTGACCACTGGTTTCATTGGTATGTTTTTGACTAGACTGACCAATGTTTTGAAGAGTTTGATGCTGTGATGAATAATTTCGACTATCGTTATTACTCAGATGCCCGTGTCTATGTTGCGTAGATTGTACTCTGTCAACAAGGTCATCATTTCGTAGTCTATCGTGATTCAACACCCCTCTAGATTCTTGAGACTGTCGTGAAGAGTAAATGTGTTGTTCACTTGTTTGTCCATGCCGCTGATTTGAATTGCTGATATTTTGTGAAGACACATGGTCATAATGATTGGATGAATGTTGACGAGTTGTATTATCTGAATATCTTTGATCGTTTATCTGGTTAAGTTGTTGCTTAGATGATGATGCATTTCTAGTACTGCTTAAATCTGTTACGGATCCTTTTAAATAATCTCTCTTTTGAGAAGTCTCCCATTTTTTTCTTTCCACGTGTTCTTCAGATTTTGAGCTTCTTTGGTACGTAGAATCAGATGATTGTTTCACAACACGATTTTCAACGTTTTGTGATTCAGATGATTGTCTAAGTTCTCCTTCAAATTGTGACTGTCCATATTTGACACTAATTTTTTCTTTTGTATTTGAATCTTTAGCATATTCTCCCAAAGAAATTTGAGATTCAATATGCTTTCTAGAATTTGTATTGTTCTGCTGAGATTTGTGTACTGAAGAATAGTTTTCAGTATTTGAAGAAGAATGCGATTTTTCCAATTGATTTATTCGTCTATGGTCGCTTACAGTTTGATTATTTTCCGTTATTTTTTGAGAATATCCTGAATCTAATGACTTTTGATCGGAATGGATGTTTTTATTGGTAAAGTGCATTGTCCCTTCAACTTTCAAATTATCCTCATGTTTCCTGATTACAGCTTGCTCAACCTTTCGAACTGTGTAAGTTCGATCTCTTTTTTCAAATTCTCCTTCCATCCGTAAATTATCTTGAGGCTTATAAGCAAGAGTCCGCTCACCTACAGTTACTTTTTGTACGACTCGTTTTTCAAAATCACCTTCTGATTTTAAGTTATCTGGATGCCGTATTTGTTTTGGTCGTTCACCTGGTCCATAATTTTGTTGAGAAGGTCTATCAAATGCACCTTCTGGTTTTAAATTATCTTTGGGTTTTACTATAGGTGCTCTATCACCATGACCAACTGTTTGATATGTACGTTTTTCAAATTCACCTTCTGGTTTTAAGTTATCTGGATGTCTAATTTGTTTTGGTCGTTCATCTGGTCTGTAATTATCTGTAGACGGCCTATAGAATTCTCCTTCTGGTTTTAAGTTATCTGGATGTCTTATTTGTTTTGGTCGTTCACCTGGTCTGTAATTATCTGTAGACGGTCTATCAAATTCTCCTTCGGGTCTTAAGTTATCTGGATGTCTGACTTGTTTTGGTCGTTCACCTGGTCTATAATTATTTGTAGACGGCCTATCGAATTCTCCTTCTGGTTTTAAGTTATCTGGATGTCTAATTTGTTTTGGTCGTTCACCTGGTCTGTAATTATCTGTAGACGGTCTATCAAATTCTCCTTCGGTTTTTAAGTTATCTGGATGTCTTATTTGTTTTGGTCGTTCACCTGGTCTGTAATTATCTGTAGACGGTCTATCAAATTCTCCTTCGGGTCTTAAGTTATCTGGATGTCTGACTTGTTTTGGTCGTTCACCTGGTCTATAATTGTTTGTAGACGGCCTATCGAATTCTCCTTCTGGTTTTAAGTTATCTGGATGTCTAATTTGTTTTGGTCGTTCACCTGGTCTGTAATTATCTGTAGACGGTCTATCAAATTCTCCTTCGGGTCTTAAGTTATCTGGATGTCTGACTTGTTTTGGTCGTTCACCTGGTCTATAATTATTTGTAGACGGCCTATCGAATTCCCCTTCTGGTTTTAAGTTATCTGGATGTCTAATTTGTTTTGGTCGTTCACCTGGTCTGTAATTATCTGTAGACGGTCTATCAAATTCTCCTTCGGGTCTTAAGTTATCTGGATGTCTGATTTGTTTTGGTCGTTCACCAGATGTGTATTTATCTGGAGATGGTCTATCGAATTCACCTTCAGGTTTGAGATTATCTTTAGGTTTAACAATAGGGGCTCTGTCACCGGGTCCGACAACATTTTGAGAACGTTTTTCGAATTCACCCTCAAGTTTTAAATTATCTGGATGCCGTATTTGATTCGGTCTTTCAGCAGAAACATAGGACAGTTGTTCACGTTTCTCAAATTCCCCCTCCATTCTAAGGTTGTCTTCATGTTTCATAACTGAAGATACTCTATTCACAACGTGTTCACTATAATCATTTCTTGAGTGCATATCAATAAACTCACCTTCAATTCTTAAATTGTCTTCTCTGTGAATAATTTCAGACCGCTCCCCTCTAGTAGCTGAATAATCACTTCGTTTAAAACTATCCATGAATTCACCTTCTACTTTCAGATTATCCTCATGTTTGACAATTTCGGAACGAATACCGGTTTTATGCGTAAAATCATCTTTCTTAAAAATAGAATGTTCGCCAGTCATCTTTAAATTATCTTCGTGAATGTGAATAGCGGCTCTTTCCCCTACAGATACTTCAGATATGTTCTTAGTATATGATGTGTCTAATACACCTTCGGGATATAAATTATCTTTAGGTTTTACAATAGGAGCCCTATCACCTGGACCCAATACTTGTTGAATACGTTTCTCAAATTCCCCTTCTAGAACCAAATTGTCTTTAGGTTTAACAATTGGAGCACGATCACCAGGCCCAACTTTCTGTGGTGTACGTTTTTCAAATTCACCTTCAGGTTTCAAATTGTCACTGGGCTTAAACGGAGCCGGTCGTTCGCTAGGTCTAAACTTTTCATGTACCGGACGATCAAAATCTCCCTCTGGCTTAAGATTATCAGAAGGTTTAAATTGTTTTGGTCTTTCAGATGGTGAGTACTCTGGATGCTCGGGCCGTTCAAAATTGCCTTCAGGAAATAGATTGTCTTGCGGTTTGATTTGCTTAGGTCTTTCAGATGGTTGGAATTCATTAGGTTTTGGTCGCTGGAATTCACCTTCTGGATACAAATTGTCTTTAGGTTTAACGATTGGGGCACGATCTCCAGGACCAACTTTCTGAGGCGTACGTTTTTCGAATTCTCCCTCAGTTTTTAAATTATCAGTTGGTTTAAATGCAGCGGGACGCTCGCTAGGCTTGAACTTTTCATATACCGGACGATCAAAATCTCCCTCTGGCTTAAGATTATCAGAAGGTTTAAATTGTTTTGGTCTTTCAGATGGTGAGTACTCTGGATGCTCGGGCCGTTCAAAACTGCCTTCAGGAAATAGATTGTCTTGCGGTTTGATTTGCTTAGGTCTTTCAGATGGTTGGAATTCATTAGGTTTTGGTCGCTGGAATTCACCTTCTGGATACAAATTGTCTTTAGGTTTAACGATTGGGGCACGATCTCCAGGACCAACTTTCTGAGGCGTACGTTTTTCGAATTCTCCCTCAGTTTTTAAATTATCAGTTGGTTTAAATGCAGCGGGACGCTCGCTAGGCTTGAACTTTTCATATACCGGACGATCAAAATCTCCCTCTGGCTTAAGATTATCAGAAGGTTTAAATTGTTTTGGTCTTTCAGATGGTGAGTACTCTGGATGCTCGGGCCGTTCAAAACTGCCTTCAGGAAATAGATTGTCTTGCGGTTTGATTTGCTTAGGTCTTTCAGATGGTTGGAATTCATTAGGTTTTGGTCGCTGGAATTCACCTTCTGGATACAAATTGTCTTTAGGTTTAACGATTGGGGCACGATCTCCAGGACCAACTTTCTGAGGCGTACGTTTTTCGAATTCTCCCTCAGGTTTTAAATTATCACTGGGTTTAAACGGTGTGGGACGTTCACTTGGTTTGAACATCTCATAAACTGGTCTTTCAAAATCTCCTTCCGGTTTAAGATTATCTGTAGGTTTAAACTGTTTTGGTCTCTCAGATGGAGAATACTCTGGATGCTCTGGTCTTTGAAATTCACCTTCAGGAAATAGATTATCATGTGGTTTCACTTGCTTAGGTCTTTCAGATGGTTGGTAATCATTTGGCTTCGGTCTTTGGAATTCACCTTCAGGATACAAATTGTCTTTTGGTTTAACAATTGGGGCACGATCTCCAGGACCAACTTTCTGTGGAGTACGTTTTTCGAATTCACCTTCAGGTTTTAAATTATCACTTGGTTTAAAAGCAGCAGGACGTTCACTAGGTTTGAATTTTTCATAAACTGGACGTTCAAAATCACCTTCAGGTTTTAGGTTGTCAGTAGGCTTAAATTGTTTTGGTCTCTCAGATGGTGAGTATTCTGGATACTCGGGTCGCTCAAAATTACCTTCAGGATACAGATTGTCTTGGGGTTTGACTTGTTTTACTCGGTCAGCTGGTTGGAATTCGTCAGGCTTCCTTCTTTCAAATTCGCCTTCTGGTTTTAGATTATCAGATGGTTTATACGCTGCAGGTCTTTCACTAGGTCTAAACTTTTCATGTACTGGACGATCGAAATCTCCCTCTGGTTTAAGATTATCAGTAGGCTTAAATTGTTTTGGTCTTTCAGAAGGTGAATACTCTGGATACTCGGGTCTTTCGAAATTACCTTCTGGAAACAAATTGTCTTTAGGTTTAACAATTGGTGCACGATCACCTGGACCAACCTTCTGTGGAGTTCGTTTTTCGAATTCCCCCTCGGGTTTTAGGTTATCCGTTGGTTTAAATGGTGTTGGGCGCTCACTTGGCTTGAATTTTTCGTTAACTGGACGTTCAAAATCACCTTCGGGTTTCAGATTGTCGGTGGGCTTAAATTGTTTCGGTCTCTCAGACGGTGAATATTCCGGATACTCAGGACGTACAAAATTTCCTTCAGGAAATAGATTATCTTGTGGTTTTACTTGCTTAACTCGTTCAGCTGGTTGGAATTCATCTGGTTTCTTTCTTTCAAATTCACCTTCGGGTTTCAGATTATCAGTGGGCTTATATGCAGTCGGACGTTCACTAGGCCTAAACTTTTCTTGTACTGGACGTTCAAAATCTCCCTCAGGTTTAAGATTATCAGTAGGTTTAAACTGTTTAGGTCTCTCAGATGGCGAGTACTCTGGATGCTCAGGTCTTTGAAATTCCCCTTCAGGAAACAAATTGTCTTTTGGTTTAACAACTGGTGCCCGTTCTCCTGGACCAACTTTCTGTGGTGTACGTTTTTCGAATTCCCCCTCGGGTTTTAGGTTATCCGTTGGTTTAAATGGTGTTGGGCGCTCACTTGGCTTGAATTTTTCGTTAACTGGACGTTCAAAATCACCTTCGGGTTTCAGATTGTCGGAGGGTTTAAATTGTTTCGGTCTCTCAGACGGTGAATATTCCGGATACTCAGGACGTACAAAATTTCCTTCAGGAAATAGATTATCTTGTGGTTTTACTTGCTTAACTCGTTCAGCTGGTTGGAATTCATCTGGTTTCTTTCTTTCAAATTCACCTTCGGGTTTCAGATTATCCGTTGGCTTATATGCAGTAGGACGTTCACTAGGCCTGAACTTTTCATGTATTGGTCGTTCAAAATCCCCCTCAGGTTTAAGATTATCTGTAGGCTTGAATTGTTTTGGTCTTTCTGAGGGTGAATATTGAGGTAAATCTGGTCGAACAAAACTTCCTTCGGGAAACAAATTGTCTTGAGGTTCACTTGCTT
>NC_042494.1:120175942-120211378 GCF_005508785.2 Acyrthosiphon pisum
TATCACTTGGTTTAAAGCAGCAGGACGTTCACTTGGTTGAAACTTTTCATAAACTGGACGTTCAAAATCACCTTCTGGTTTAAGATTGTCTGTAGGCTTAAATTGTTTTGGTCTCTCCGATGGAGAATATTCAGGATATTCGGGTCGTTCAAAATTACCTTCAGGATACAGATTGTCTTGGGGTTTGACTTGTTTTACTCGGTCAGCTGGTTGGAATTCGTCAGGCTTCCTTCTTTCAAATTCGCCTTCTGGTTTTAGATTATCAGATGGTTTATACGCTGCAGGTCTTTCACTAGGTCTAAACTTTTCATGTACTGGACGGTCGAAATCTCCCTCTGGTTTAAGATTATCAGTAGGCTTAAATTGTTTTGGTCTTTCAGAAGGTGAATACTCTGGATACTCGGGTCTTTCGAAATTCACCTTCTGGAAACAGATTGTCTTGCGGCTTGACTTGCTTTGGTCTTTCAGAAGGCTGGTAATAATCTGGCTTCGGTCTTTGGAATTCACCTTCTGGATATAAATTGTCTTTTGGTTTAACAATTGGGGCACGATCCCCTGTGCCCACTTTCTGTGGTGTACGTTTTTCAAATTCTCCTTCAGGTTTCAAATTATCACTCGGTTTAAAAGCAGCGGGCCGCTCACTTGGTGTGAACTTCTCGTGGACTGGACGTTCAAAATCACCTTCAGGTTTGAGATTATCTATTGGCTTAAATTGTTTTGGTCTCTCAGATGCTGTATACTCTGGATAATCAGGTCGATCAAAACTTCCTTCAGGAAATAAGTTATCTTGTGGTTTCACTTGTTTTGGTCTTTCAGAAGGCTGGTAATCATCTGGTTTTGGTCTTTGGAACTCACCTTCTGGATACAAATTGTCTTTCGGTTTCACTATTGGAGCTCGATCACCTTGACCAACCTTTTGAGGTAAACGCTTTTCAAATTCACCTTCGGGTTTTAGGTTGTCTGTTGGCTTGAATGGTATAGGGCGTTCACTTGCTTGGAATTTTTCATAAACAGGTCTTTCAAAATCACCTTCTGGTTTAAGATTGTCTGTAGGCTTAAATTGTTTTGGTCTCTCAGATGGAGAATATTCTGGATATTCTGGGCGTTCAAAACTGCCTTCTGGAAACAGATTGTCTTGTGGTTTGACTTGCTTTGGTCTTTCAGATGGTCGATAATCATCTGGTTTAGGTCGTTGGAATTCACCCTCTGGATATAAATTGTCTTTTGGTTTAACAATTGGAGCACGATCTCCAGGACCAACTTTCTGTGGTGTACGTTTTTCGAATTCACCCTCTGGTTTTAAATTATCACTTGGTTTAAAAGCAGCAGGACGTTCACTTGGTTGAAACTTTTCATAAACTGGACGTTCAAAATCACCTTCTGGTTTAAGATTGTCTGTAGGCTTAAATTGTTTTGGTCTCTCCGATGGAGAATATTCAGGATATTCGGGTCGTTCAAAATTACCTTCAGGATACAGATTGTCTTGGGGTTTGACTTGTTTTACTCGGTCAGCTGGTTGGAATTCGTCAGGCTTCCTTCTTTCAAATTCGCCTTCTGGTTTTAGATTATCAGATGGTTTATACGCTGCAGGTCTTTCACTAGGTCTAAACTTTTCATGTACTGGACGGTCGAAATCTCCCTCTGGTTTAAGATTATCAGTAGGCTTAAATTGTTTTGGTCTTTCAGAAGGTGAATACTCTGGATACTCGGGTCTTTCGAAATTACCTTCTGGGAACAAATTGTCTTTAGGTTTAACAATTGGTGCACGATCACCTGGCCCAACCTTCTGTGGAGTTCGTTTTTCGAATTCACCTTCTGGTTTTAAATTATCACTTGGTTTAAAAGCAGCAGGACGTTCACTTGGTTGAAACTTTTCGTAAACTGGACGTTCAAAATCACCTTCTGGTTTAAGATTGTCTGTAGGTTTAAATTGTTTAGGTCTCTCAGATGGTGAATATTCAGGTAATTCTGGTCGATCAAAACTTCCTTCAGGAAACAAGTTATCTTGTGGTTTAACTTGCTTTGGTCTTTCAGATGGTTGATAATCATCTGGTTTAGGTCGTTGGAATTCACCCTCTGGATATAAATTGTCTTTTGGTTTAACAATTGGAGCACGATCTCCAGGACCAACTTTCTGTGGAGTACGTTTTTCGAATTCACCCTCTGGTTTTAAATTATCACTTGGTTTAAAAGCAGCAGGACGTTCACTTGGTCGGAACTTTTCGTAAACTGGACGTTCAAAATCACCTTCGGGCTTAAGATTGTCTGTAGGTTTAAATTGTTTAGGTCTCTCAGACGGTGAATATTCAGGTAATTCTGGTCGATCAAAACTTCCTTCAGGAAACAAGTTATCTTGTGGTTTAACTTGCTTTGGTTTTTCAGATGGTCGATAATCATCTGGTTTAGGTCGTTGGAATTCACCCTCTGGATATAAATTGTCTTTTGGTTTAACAATTGGAGCACGATCTCCAGGACCAACTTTCTGTGGAGTACGTTTTTCGAATTCACCCTCTGGTTTTAAATTATCACTTGGTTTAAAAGCAGCAGGACGTTCACTTGGTCGGAACTTTTCATAAACTGGACGTTCAAAATCACCTTCTGGTTTAAGATTGTCTGTAGGCTTAAATTGTTTAGGTCTTTCAGATGGAGAATATTCAGGTAATTCAGGGCGTTCAAAACTACCTTCAGGGAAAAGATTATCTTGTGGTTTGACTTGCTTAGGTCTTTCGGATGGTTGGAATTCATCAGGTTTAGGTCGTTGGAATTCACCTTCTGGATATAAATTGTCTTTTGGTTTAACGATTGGAGCACGGTCACCAGGGCCAACTTTCTGAGGCGTACGTTTTTCAAATTCACCCTCAGGTTTTAAATTATCACTTGGTTTAAATGGAGTAGGACGTTCACCTGGTTTATACTTTTCATTTTTTGGTCGATCAAAGTCTCCTTCTGGTTTCAAGTTATCTGATGGTTTAAAAGGAGATGGTCTTTCACTGGGTTCATACTTTTCTTCAATTGGCCTTTCAAATTCTCCTTCTGATTTAAGGTTATCTTGTGGTTTTATTTGTTTTGGCCTCTCTCCTGTTTTGTAATCTTTTTGTTTCGGACGCTCAAAGTTCCCTTCCGGTTTTAAGTTGTCTGTTGGTTTTATTTGTTTAGGTCTCTCTGATGGCTTATACTTTTCTTTTTGTGGTCTATCAAATTCACCTTCTGGTTTTAAATTATCTATTGGTTTTTTTTGTATTGGTCTCTCCGCCTGAATGTTTTTAAATTGTTCCTTGGAATGTGTTCTATCATCAAATTTGCCTTCAATAGTTATATTATCCGTGTGTTTTTTTATAGTTTGTCGAATATTAGTTTCGTTATGTTGTTTAAAAACTTCTGAAGTTGTAGTTTGGAAGTATATTTCCCCATCTTGCTTGGTCCATGTACGTCGCCTTACTGGTTTTTCTAATTCAACGGTTTTTGCGGAATAATCAGCCATTCGTGAGGTTTCAAAAGACATATCTCCTTCACATATTAAATTGTCTGTTCGTTTTTTTATAATTTCTGTTTTTTTCGTATCGTGTCGTTGATATGCTTCTTGAGACGACGTGTTTGAATAAAATTCTCCTGTTGTTATATTTAATGTATCTTTTTTTTTTTTTTCCTTTTTCGCTTCTGACGACTGGACGCTCAGGGTAATCTTCTTTATTTTTTGGTACTACCTGTAAAGATATAATTATATTTGAAAATTATTTTTTTTTAATATTGTTTTTATATATTATTTAATTTTACCAAAATATCTCCTTCCAGTTTGGTCCATGTATTTCTACGTATCATCCTTGGACGGTCTATAGTCTCTCCTGTAAACTCCGTTCTTTGTGTGGTGGTATCTATAGATTAAATTATAAATAAATTATTGCTTTGAATGTTTTAATAATATATGTTTATTTAGTTTATATTTTTATTTGCTATGTTTTATATTATTAATCTGAAATATTTATCATTATTGATATATACAAATATAATATAACTAGTTGTTATAAATTATTGGAAATATTACCAATATAGGTCTTTACGTCTAAGCACTCTAATCATACTTAAAGCTAAAAATGAAATATTTATGTTTTATAAATATTACATTTTTTTAGTGATTTTTAAAATTTTTTTTTTTTGCTACAGAATACTTATATATAAATATATATTTGTATAGAGATTTTTTAAATCAATATTCTTTTTATGATCTTAATTAGTGCTATTGTAAAAATATTGAGTTTCACTAAACCTAGTAATTTTATAATTTTTTAAATTAGAAATATGTTGTTTATATTTTTATTGATCCAAAACTCGGTAAACATTATAAATTGGAAAATTAAATAATCATAATATACATATTATATGCTCTGGATCATACAATTTCAAATAATTATGTGTGTAATATTTTTGTTCAAAATGCAGGGCTTTTGAGTTGTTAAAAAAAGGAGCTTGAGAATGTATGTTTGAAATAACCAATTAGGTATAATCATTTTCCAACTTTGAGACTAATTTACATATATATTTTTTTTGTAAAATTGGTTATTTTATGCCTAAGTTTATTATATAATGTCTTAACAGGTGTTGGAATTTATTACAAATTAAAGAAAGTATTATTATATTAGGTACATACATAGATAAAATATAATTTTTTTATCATTTAATTATAAATTAGTCTATAGATTAGTATTTAGTATGTTAGACGAATCTTTAATAGATAACTACTAATAATTTTTCAAAATGTCAATTTTACAAATTGGTATTTAGTATTTCAAAGTAGTTCCCCATCCTATATCTTTCAACCTATTTATAATTTATATTTATTTGCTATAAATGTATTTTATTATTATTTTGAAAACTATAATTTTAAATACATAAGTATAAAATAATATTTAAAATAGTTGGTTATTAGTTATTTAAACATAACATAATATAATAAATTATACTGAACGTAAAGTTAATGAAATATGTAAATCAATTTTTATATTTTGTTTCTTAATTTTTCTTTGGTATTACGATTAAGGTTCATGATAATTTACTGTTTTTGATATAAATTATAGATAATAAAATAATTCACCTCTAAATTCTCCACCAATTACAAGTTGGTCTTCGTGTCTTCGGATTTCAGCTCTTTCTCCTTTTACAATTTTTGTTACTGTTCTTTCTCCGTAGAATTCGCCTTCTGGTCGTAAATTGTCAATAGGTTTCTTAATAGGTGCTCTCTCTCCTCTCTTTGGTACTTGGGGCTGTTCTGGTCTATCAAAATCTCCTTCTGATTTTAAATTATCTGGATGTTTTACTATGGGTGCTCGATCTCCATGTTCATATTTATTAGGTTTGGGCCTATCAAATTCTCCTTCAGGCTTAAGGTTATCCGGATGCTTAACTATTGGTGCTCGATCACCAGGTCCATATTGAGATGGTACAGGCCTATCAAATTCACCTTCTGGTCGTAAATTGTCTTTTGGTCTAATTGGTTTTTGTCGATCTGCCGGTTGCACTTTGGTGGGTGTAGGCCGCTCGAAGTCACCTTCTGGCTTTAAATTGTCCGGATGTTTGACAATTGGTGCTCTCTCACCAGGCCCGTACTTTAATGGTTGTGGTCTTTCAAAGTCACCCTCTGGCTTCAAATTATCGCTAGGCTTTATTGGTTTCGGTCGTTCCACTGGTGTCACTTTTTCACGAATTGGTCTTTCAAATTCACCTTCAGGTCTTAAATTATCCGGATGTTTGACAATTGGTGCTCTCTCACCGGGCCCGTACTTCGACGGTTGTGGTCTTTCGAAGTCACCCTCTGGCTTCAAATTATCGCTAGGCTTAATTGGTTTTGGTCGTTCTGCAGGTGTCAATTTTTCACGCGTAGGTCTTTCAAAGTCACCTTCAGGTTTTAAATTATCCGGATGCTTGACAATTGGTGCTCTCTCACCAGGCCCGTACTTCGATGGTTGTGGTCTTTCGAAATCACCCTCTGGCTTCAAATTATCGATAGGTTTCATCGGTTTCGGTCGTTCTGCTGGTGTGACTTTTTCACGAGTCGGTCTTTCAAAGTCACCTTCAGGTTTTAAGTTATCTTGTGGCTTACGTGATGAAAAGCGATCGCCAGGAAGTCCCGTATACTCTTGTTTTCTCTGTGGAGAATAATCACCTTCGAGGTGAAGTTGATCTTCCATTTTATATCTATTTATAAACATAAAAAAATAAGAATTAAGTTGCATTATTATTTTTATTTCAAAGATATTATTACCGGACTTGACGTTCTGCATGTTTTTCCTCAAACTCCGATCTGTAGGCCGTAGTATTTTCAATTTTTCCTTCGTTTATAGTTAGTTCAGTATTGAGTCTCTGCAAACTAGGCCTTTCGACGCGGTCAAATGGTATTGGTTGGTATTCTTCCTTAGTTCTTGATAATTTTGGAGACGGTATAGGCTCCAAATCTAGTGGAGACCTATCTGTTCCAGGTGTGTGTGGACATCGATGACGTCTTTAAATATGAAATTAAAGTTTGTTTTATATTAGCAACAAATTAATTTAAAAGTGTATATTTTTTTCTATGGAAAATATTATCAGCTAACTCAAAGCAGCGATTATAAATATTTAAATTGCTTGCACCAATGCGAACTACGTAGAAATTCTTGTCAAGGTAATGTAAACTGTGACAACACGAGTTTAAGGATTTGCATTTAGCCTAATCAATAGGGCACTGAACCGTTTGCACCAATTGTACGTACTGGTGTATAGCCAAACACTGATGTTAGTTTAAAAGTTTTTTTGCCATCGAGCATGTGTGGAACGTAATTTAACAAAAAATAATCAATCTTTCAGAACATTATTAATGGTGGTAAAGCAATTCATATATTTTATTCGTACAATGATATTGATATAGTCGATTCTATTTTTGTTTAAGATACATATATTTTATTCTTCTCATTGTATTTGTAACTTATAGCAACATAATATATTTTTTGGATAAGAAAAATGTGTACTTAATTAAAAAATAGCATGTATTGTTATCAAATAACGTAATTTGTCTTTTAAAATTTGATTTCCAAGCAACATTTTCACAACATGAAAAAATATAATATTACAAAACTCAACGATTCTTCTGATATTTTCAAACTTGCATGATAATATAATATAATATTCAATCTACAAAATTAAAAAAGACATTTTTTATAATTTTCAAAGACATTTTAATTTTTATGCGGAGCGTTGAATGTAGGTATTAGCTTTACAATGATGTGTTTTTTTCATGTTTACACGAAAATTAGTAGAAAAAACTTCAACTTTATAACTATGAAGTTGGTTTCTAATAGAAAATTGGATTTAATTGATACTTTTCTAAGGTCAAAATTAAAAACAAAAAAAAATTGGAAAATTGGGAAATATTACTCAAAACAGATTTTGTTTTTTTTTTTGTGTAAAACAAATAACCGTAAATAATATGTTCACCAAATATTTATATTAGTATGTTCTGTACATGATAATTGATAACATATTAAAAATATTTTAACCCTTTTTAAACTTTTTATAAAATTTCCAATTTTTTTTTTTTTGCTTTTATCGATAACAAATTTTCCCTAGATCAAAAAGTTTGTTAATTTAATGCAAATTTCCTCATAAGTGGTTCATAATAGTTGTTCAAAAAATATTAAAGATACAAAAGCATAATTTTTTTAAGCATTTAAAGTTCAAATGTTGACAATTTTGGTCAAAATCGTAAACATTTGCAAATTATTTTGTAATTATAAATGTATAAAACATTCAATTTTTATAGCAAAGGATTAATAAATATCTGATAGTTAGTTGATGGTTTAAACTGTAACCAAAAACTATAAAAAATATATTTTAAGTTCAAATTAGATATTTAAACAAAGAATAAGGATTTTAGCTTTTTTTGATATACTTATGACCATAATCAATTCTAATAAATAATAAAATAAATTGCATCAATACCAATAATGTTTTAAAATAATATACTTAATAATATAGGCCAAATGACCGTCTTCGCTCAGAATCGTTTTTTGGAAGCAATGATTTATCATTGAATTCAAATTGAACACATACATTACAGTGATCCACTTGACACCTACTGTACAACAGAGCGATACCCACTTGCCCACCTTGTTTTTAAATATAAATAACAACAGTGTAATTTGTATTTGTAATAAAAGAAATTTAACAAAATACTATATTATACGTACTTAAAGTGCATAAATTAAGTTAGCCCTACCCAAAATGTATGCTGAAAGTATGACTTTTGTTTCAAAAGTATACTATTTTATACAAAACTACTTATTTTGTTGATCTGCTATAATAAAATAAAATCCTGTATCTGTATGGCTTAGAACTTATGAAATTCGCATTTCATATATAGATAGGTACTAGGTAGCTTTTGCACTGGTACTAGCAAGTAGCAATATATACCATTCTGTAGTTAATCATATAAACAAACATAAATAGTTTTATATATACCTAATATATATTATATTTGAAAATATTTACTACATTTTCACTTGCCAACAAAACAAAATATGATAAATAATAAAGTAAATTAATTATGTTCTATACAACTTTGTACATTGCAGATAAATATCTACTGACTAAGACAATTATTTTATTATTAATTGTAACAATATTACGAGTATATTATTGGTTATCGGTAAACTACATGTAGGTATATAATAATATGTATATAGGTAGAAATATTACTATATTAGATATTATTCCTTTAAATCATGTAAAAAACGTACCATATTTAGTAAAACACTCATGTGTCACCTAGTGTTAGTATTAAAATGTTTACCTTGGTAGAAGTATTGCCTAGTGATATAATATTTATATTAAACTAATATGAATTCTCTAAAATGTTGATAGAAAATTATAATATTGGCAAACGAGATAGTGTTTCAATAAAATTTACTTGTATTGTTTCCTTACACGTTCTGCTTAGAAGTCTCAGACAAGAAACAGTGCAAGATCACATTACACAAATCATAATAATGGGACATAAAAACAATAACAACCAGTTAAAATTGCAGGTTGATATATACGAAAACTGAAAATCTACTTTTACAGTAATCGGATACCGGGATACAACTATAAGTTTAATAATGATAAATTTACATTATTTTACATAGGTACAATTAATATTAGTAGGTCTCTTATTTAATGGTCATTAGATTTCAGTTAAAACAGCAAAACTAAAGTGTAATTTATTATTGTGTTGGAAAAGTATTTAATAAATTATTTAATTCCTGACAACGAACGTATTAGTAGACATCATTGACACACGTTTTTAGTTAACCTGTGCATTAAATAGGTAAATATAACAAAATGTATCGTGAGAAATAAATATGCATATCCGATGGCTTGTATTTAATTCCATACGAATTTCAACGTGTTTTTGTACCTATATTAGGTATGCTATATTATTTATAATATGAACTACGTTAAAAATTTTTATTCGTTGTATAATATGAAAGGCAAAATTCACGGGCAGGCATAGTGTTGAAGTCTGCAGACTATAGATTATAGATTTAAAACTTCGTGTATACTGTTACTCTTTAGTATGGTTTTATATACCTACCGATAACGTAGGTAATATTATTTTGAGATAAAATAAAATGAATAATAATTCGTTTTTATATAGGTACAATATTAATACATGTAATGCTTTGATGTGCAGTTTATTCGCTTACATGAACATAACAGCGAAGACTCTTGTTGGGATTACAAATGATTTATTGTGTAAAATTATACAAAAAATAAAAAATGCCGATGTATTTAAATTTGACGTGTGTAGCAATTTTAGGTGCTGATAAATGAAACTCAATGGTTTCTAAAAAATAAAAATAATAACCGTGGGTGAGGCACTGCAGAATGTAACGTCGTTATTACCTACATAGGTTAACCTTGGTACAACAATGGCCACACGTTGCTAAGGCTAAAAAGTCATTTTAATATTTTTATTCTCAATCATAATCAAACTGACACGTTCTAGGCCTTGCTAGATGATTGTGTCAGCAGTGTTACAACACCGTGTTACGATAATGTTAATATCAACGAAATTTGTATGATAAACCATAATAATAAGGTTCAAAATAAAACAAAAAACCAAACAAAACAAAAGTGCTGCTTTGAAATTAGAGTAGGTATACAGACTGGACCTATTATACTATATAATATTATGTACATTGTTTACCTATAATACAAAAAAAAAAATACTAAGGACAAGAGAGAATATAATATTATAATAACATAAAAATAAAATTGTGTTTTTATAGTTACTTTTGATAGTTGACTCTATTATACTACTGCATAGTGCACATAAACTTAACAGTGTATAACATTATGCCAGCAAAACTATTGCTTAAAACGTAAAAAATTATTTTCTAATCTACGAGAGTGGTTATTGGCAGTAAATTTATAAAAAATTTGTAATTTGGCATATTTTATTCATATTCGGCAATGTTTTTTTATTCTTATCCGGAGACCGGAATGCATATTTAATATTGTGCTGTTAAACTCATTAGAACGTGACTCAAAATCGTGGCTATTTAAAATCATTCAAAGTGAGAATACGTGTAGTAAATAGATAGGTAGGTACATAATATAGGTACCTGCTTAGATCACGCTCGTTCTATACCACGACAATAAGTATTTCGATAATTTAATTTGTGTGTAACTCTATAACGGCTTGAATAATAATAGTAAGAAAATAAGCAACGAACGAATGTGTTTCACTCTGATAAATGAATAATGACCATTTACAGTAATAATAATGTATAGTGAAAGGGACAACGTGACAACGCATTGTAGGTAGGTAGGTAGGTTATCGCTACCGGAAGTAAGTAATAAGAATATTGAAATTTGTAAAATTAATGACATTTTTCAGTTGAGACTTAAGATTTGATGGAGGAGATATCGCGTAGGTACAAAATAAATGTAGTCTTAAGAGTGCATGAATAAATAATACGAAAAATATTACAGTGCCTACGGATAGTAAGCTTTTATAGTAAGGTATAATATAGGATTTTGGTGACGTAGTAGATACGCATTAAATATAAACTATTAGTAATCAAACAATGACAAACTAAAATTAGTGATAAATGTTGAAAACAAAAAAAAATCATAGAAATACCTAGCTTACTACAGAAGAAAAATTCTTGTTCAATAATACGTTTTATCTTGTATAAATAATTCATTTTTAAACCTATTTAGCACTAATTAACTATAGTTTGTATAGGTACTATAATAGTAGATTCATCGGTTGTTTCAAACTTATTTTGATAAAAATATTTTTATTGTTTTATAAGTTATGACTTACTTATCATAAAATTATGATATTATATCTGTCCGTATTGAAATGTGTTTTATTTTATATTTCTATTGATCAGCGACTAAAGGCTATTAGTTACATAACATACCTCAGTACTAACTACTAACATTACTAAAGTGTGTTTTAAGTTATTGATTTTATACCTATCAAAAGACAAAACAAGTTTGTTCATAATATATTTCATATGGAGTGTTACTTTTGTTTTTGTATATACAAAATATAATGATTAAAGACTTGCGGTTAAAAATGTAAAAAAAATACATATACACGTACCCACATAAAAATGGTCAATAGAAAACAACCAAAGAATACTAAATTTGTTACACACAATAAAAACTTCACAGAACTGATATGTAATCATAAACTCAGATCTCTGTGATAAATATGTCAAGAATTAAATAACTAGTCGGTAAGCACATAGTATAAGCATTCTTGTTCGCACTGACACACATTTAATTCCTTTTGTGATGAGTGTTTAATTTGTCATGTAGTGCGGTAACTGTGACACTTACTAAGTGATATCAACTAAATTAATTCTTCCTCTTTTATTGTCGTTCATAAATAAAGTATATATTGAACGAATAGACTCAAATATTTCTACGATAAATATACATTTAATGTTGGTACCTATCTATATAGAGCAGAACACAATAATAATTCCATGACTTTTTTTAGTAACTTTTTATCAATGATATTATACTGGTGCTATACCTGCTTTGCATTAAATATTATACGATTAAGAATGAAATAAAATGTCTAAGAATTCGAGGCTGATTTTTTGATAGAGCTGTACGAGCATTGTTATTTATATACGAGTAAAGTAGCATAAATAATACATTTTATAGTTTGAAACTTAATTGTCCGTGACCAATACGCAGTCGCCTATAGGTAGGTTCATCAAGGGCACACTGTGGGCATTTATTATTAGTAAACTTCGGATATTGCATTACACATGAATGATGTATACAATGAGAAAAAAGCCTCACCGACTAATTAGAATAGCCAAATTATTATGTACGAAAAAACATAGTACGATATGTACCAATAACATATTAGTATATTACGTACCAAAGCACAATAGTATATTAGGTAGGTATTAATGATTACACCATTAGCGTTAGAAAATAATTTTTATGAAAAAAATTAATATATTTTACTTGTCGCAACATATCTTTGTATAGGTAATAATATAATTTAATATATTAATATAATTATTTAGGTACCTACGTGTAAGTTTTATTTATTTTACACTTTTGGGTTCACCGTAAAATCGGTACCTGTTACTCGACATTTTCATGAATAGTACAAGTCCTAATAACTATAATAGGTCGACTAATATAGTCGACTACACCCTCACACACGAACCGATTGACTGATTTTTACAGACTCGTGCTCGTATGGTATAATATACCTATGTATGTAGTACCTATACGGCTATATATATATGTTCGTGCTCAACTCGTTTAACCAGACACGCTTGAACATTTTTATACACATATTATACACGGTAAACGACTATATAGGTCTACACGAGTTCACGTGATCACCAGACGCGTGCACATTTTATAATGACAACGGACATCGGTATTATTGAAGAAATAGAGTGTCGAAAATGAGAGTCGCTAAGAGTAATATTAGTATTTATTACCGATATCATATTTTTTCATAGGACGTTTTTACTTGGACACACGCCCGATTGAACACGACGGTAAACGTTATTGCTGGTAGTTATGGACACCTGACAATATAATAGGTGTAATGAAACGTATATGATCTCTAATGGAGATTGTAATTTTAAATAAATTTCCGTTTGAATAGAAGCAACTTCTTTTTCGAGAAAAATATTGTATTTAACGTTGGCAATAAATTGTCGTATTTCCTACTGCAAACCGAACACTAATACACCGTTTGCATGCTAACTTCTGCTAAACGGAAAAATACATTTTTAATGAGCAATTTATTTTAACAAATTGGTTTTCTAAAAATGTTTACACGTGACAAAGAAACAAGTATAATTCATCAAACTAATGTACCCGAGAAAAAATTAAATCATTTTTTACTGCTTTTTGTACGCCAATTTGTCTCTCCCTCTTTTTTATAATAACTCTTGATTTATTCATTTAGCCTCAGGATGGGTGAGTTTTATTTCTCCTGCGCAATTTAATAGATTTAAAAATACATATAGGACATAGGTAGTACCCTATATGTAAAGTTTGTTCAATAGCATTAAGAATTGCAATCTCAAATGGTACCAACCAAAACGTTCTCTTATTATCTTGTTTATTGAATTTAACCATATTAAACAGTCTCATATTTTGAGTCACCAGTTATTTCTTAAAAGGCACCCTGTGCCAATGTAATTTTGTACTCAAAAATATGCTCAACGGGAATAATGATCCTGTTCTGTAAAATCATCCAAATTTAATAATTTTTATTTAACTAATAAAAACTAATATTCAACAGGCTGCATCGAACTCCGTTTTTAAATATTTTAATCTCAAACTTTATAAATTTGTCTTCAAAAATAATACAATTTTAAGCTTTTTTTACAAATTATATTATACCATTATTTAAAATAAAATAAAAAATCAGAGTTCGATGCGGCCTGTAGGAAGTCTTCTTCTTTCAGGTAAAAAAAATAGTTATCAAAATACGACAATTCTACAAAGCCTGAGAACTATTCCCGTGAAGTCATTGTTTTCGATATAATACACCAAATATGAAATAAACCTCCCTTAAATAAGTATCTGGCAGTAAATTAGTGGAAAAGTATTATAATTAAGGTGGCAACTAAAATATAAAATTAAATTTTCAAATTTTATAGAAATTTTATAGAAAAGAGGAAAATTTTAAAAACTGGCACCGAACCCTTTAAAGATTTGTTTGCTATAAATATATGTGGATATGTCTTCCAATAATACTTTGATATATAATATATACAATATTATCTTAAATTAAACATGTCACATGACATAATTGATTAGTTCAAAGGTGGTATGAAAAATAATGAAAAAAAAAAATCTTTCAATTAAGTGATTTTTAAATTCTGTACGTATTGTTGTGGGTAATGTTTTATTTGAACACTTGGTGCAAAAATTAGTGCAATTATTATTTGTAACGACATTCCGTGACTTCGTCGTTATTCTAATTGTTTTTAAACAGGATAAATAGGGAAATAACTAATGAGGTACGACAAAAATATTTTACATAATATTATACTCGTAGTATCTATTTAACTTTAGGTATGCGATATAGTAAAAGAAAATAACGCCTATTACGTGTAATATAAATATTTATTATGGTTCGTGAATCGCAAAACGACTGTAGTGTTAACTATTTCATAAATAACGTCTGAGAAGCGAGGTACCAAGATCTCAGACCGTCTATGTACAATAACTACACTAGGTATACCATTATTACCATTGTCATAAAACCCACATGTAATTATAATAATATATGCGGCTGTATAGAGATGATTTTAAAACGTCGTGCAGTGTTGCGCAACGGGAAGTATACAGTCATAATAATAATATAATATTATGTACGCAGAAAGTCGATCATTTATAAGGTGTAGGCGGGGGTGTAGGTATACGTAGCCAGCTATATAAAGGCTTGTGGACGGAAACAAATCAAAATTTTGAATAAGCATCTATTTTATAATGTACGTGAAAGTGCGTTGACGATGGTATATATATTATATATTATATATACAATGTATATAGGTTGGTAAATAATATATTGTATATATAACTACGTATCACGCTGACGGCCGTCGTATCTCCCGGCACTACAGCAGAGTCCGACCAAATCCAACACGGTAGGTATATTAATAATAATAATATATTCTTTTATCGGCGAACGGCGGTAATAATAATAATAATAAAACAGAGTTAGAAAGCAGTTGGTCGTCGTAGTCCTCGTCAACATCGTTGCTCATACAAGTGGGAACGACAATAATGCATTATGTATATAATATTATATTGTACATCATATAACATAATATACGTGTATATGTTATATAGTGTGTGCGCGCAATGTAACCGTCTGACGGCAGAAAGGATTGACCTCGCACAAGCCGTTTATAAATATATATATACCTATATATACTATTATATTCGGACCATAAATGGAACTATAGATATATATATTTGGAGGCTCGTTTGTGTGTAACGCCGATGACTAATTGACTAAATGTCAGCCATCTGCAATGTGGCGCCCGTCAATCGATCGTAAATCGACCAATATGGTAGGTACCTATAGATATTATTACTGAAAAATGTCAACGGAAATACTTTCCAGAAAAATATAACATATATATTAGATAAGATTTTTGGTCGAGATAAAATGTCAGGTTAGGTTGGGTAAGTTTTTTTAAAAAATAACAAAAGTATTCATTATAAATTACCTGTAATATTATAAAATCAAATAATAAAAATCATTTCTATTTGATAATACGACAAACCTCGACCGAAGTCACAAGGTTAGCTTATATATTTAATATATTAATTTTTATGGTCTGCCATGTGTGTATGGGTGGATTTCCAAGACTATTCTACTGTAACTTTTAAAGTTTTATTTTATTACTTATGAAATGTTTTTCTGATCATTATTACCTAGATATATTCAATATACATACTTAAAATATTTTAATATTTTACATACACGCAACCAAAATCGGGAACAGTTTGAAATAGAAACATTCCTGCGTGGCTGTATACAGAAAGTACGACGTATTCGCGATAGAAATTTACAAAAAAAAAAAAATGGTAGACTTCCTAAACAAACGTTTCGTTTTAGCACGGGATTCGGCTGGACAACGAAAAAGTCCTTTCTCTCAAATCACTCCTATGTCGACATAATCGTTAACGGTGCTAGTAGGTACACCTATAATATCGGGAGGTAGGTATATATATAATATTATAATAGTATTATGTGCTGCGCAGCAGTTCTACGACAAGTAAAACATTGAACGGCGTGGCGAAGACGTATATATTATCTATCTGCGTCATCAGAAAATAACGATGTCGACTTCAGCTGAAGACTTTTATAGGCTATACACATTATTATAATATTATATATTATTATAACCTATAGGTATCGTCATCGAAGTGAATTTTAAAAATATATTTTATTTCTACAAATAACCACCGTACAGCTAAATAATTACGTACATTATACAGTATATTACACAAAACGGTCAAAACGCATAATAATAATGATATATGATATCAGCTACATACTATAGCAGTTTTCGTCGGTTTTTACTGAATGCTGATCGGAAATGGAACAACAGAAGATAATAATAAATACTGATCGTTTACAACACGACCTATTCGTGAGTACCTATTTACCGAGTGTGTGCGATGTACACACGGTGTATAGTACCTATTATAGTGCTATAATGTGTACCAAAGTGTGTGGTGAAAATATGTACGAAATACCTACGCTCATCCGGGAAGTGAGCAACCCGGAGCGTTTTTTCATTTTAGTTTTAGCGTTATCGCGGGAACCGGTCGCCCGCGACCTATAGCTGTATTATATAGTATGGGTACACGCCCGACTCGACGACGGCGAAACAATGGGTTTGCAAACGACAATTTTGTGCAGAACGGACAAGAGTTAGACGGCTGGCGAGGCGGCGACTGTGGAATAAAAATAATAATAATATAAACGTCGACGGTAAAACGTAAAATATTATCCACGTCAGCAACGGCAGTCGTGGTCCCCGGACCTTTTTCCCATGACCCTTGTCTTAATTGCGTCGACGAAATACGTCCAACAATATTCGCCTTAAACATTTAAAACGATTTTGCTTGCAAAAATAACATACACGCACACCACCATTTGAAATAATAATAAAAAAAACTTTTTTATTATTTATCGTTCTGTAGTAACCGGATTTAAAAGACAACTAACAAACTACCGACAGTTTTGGTAAAAAATGATTACTGGATGGTTATAATATATAAACTATAAACACTAGGTAGCGCAATCAGAAGGGGGAGGAGTGTTACTAAGAGTTTATCAAGACTACATCTTTGATATAAAATCCAAAGAATTAAAATTATGTAGGTAATATTGATTTTAATATATTAAGCAAAATTTGAATCAGTGAATCATACTTCATACTATTAAAAATGCAGTCATTATCTAAGCTTAATTTAGCTATGCTTTATTTATATAAATATAAGTTTAAAGTTATTACTGAAATTATTATTATATTGACCTATATTATAGGTATTGACCAATTCATTCAACGAATGTAGGAACCTATAAATTTAATCTAATTAATAAATTTAAAACTATAGCTGTAATCCTTATAAGTCAGTTAGGACTTTATGCCTCTATCATCGGTTAACAATAGCGTTTTTATTATTTTTTTTTTTTACCAACACTGTTTGCTATGGAATAATTGTATCGAAACAAAAACCGACTATCGATACGAAACCGGCCCGCTAGCATTTAAATACTGGACAAATGGTATTTTGAGTTTGCGATCACAATAGTGCTTAAGTACCTACAGACAATATAATATATTATAATCGAAGGCCCATGTTGTCAAACTAGTCGTCGTGTCTCATGCTAAAATCAACATTGTGTTTCCTAATTCATTGTATGCTCGGCAAATATTGACGAGCGACGGTACATAAATAAGCCGTCGACAATCGGAGTCGAATTGGCAACGGTGCTGAGTACGTTGGATAAAAAATTGCCACCAGATCCCTGGAGCCGGGAAACGCGCGAGAATAAAACGAGTTTAATTATCATTAATAATAATAATAATGTTCGTAAACTTTCTTGCGGCGCGTTGTGCGAGAATTGATCGCTATTCGCTTTATATGACGTAATATAATACATGTATATACCTACCATATACGTGTTAACCGTTTATGATCGTTTCGCATGTATACCTACTACGGAACGCAGACGACACACACCTACCTATTACGTTTGGGGTTATAATATTATATGTGTTTATTTTTAAACGAAAACTGGCCATATAGGTAGGTACCGTTTTTTATTGCAGATTTGGATTGATGGACTAGATAAAAAAATAAACATTTACGAATTGCTGCGCAGATTATTTTTTACGGGGAAATAATATTATAAATAGGTTTACTGTCATACATATAATATAATTATAGACACCTACCACGGTTATCTAGGTATATAACTGTGGTATCTATACCGTACTATCGGTTCAGATACGGTCGGAAGAACGGTCGAATTGCCAATGAAACTAACGATCCCTGCATAATAGCTACATGGACAATTATAAATGCATTACTAATTTAAATATAAACACAAATTAGCATAGACGTACCTATGTCCGAACGTCATGATGTGGTAAGCCTAGGGGCATAGTATCCAACCATACAATCCGTAGTAACTTTTGTTTACAACGAACATTTACTACCTATGTTACTTTCTCATATTGAATAATCGTGATTCGTGAGATAATATGTGGGTACTGGACAATAATAAAATATTACGGTAAAATTAAGTTGATAACGTAATAGGTAAATTAATAGGTACGTAAACTTTTTTCTAAACGTATGTAATATGTATCTACTTACTACGGAATGATCGGTGTGGCTAAACTAGGTAACTTTCTTAATCAATTTGTATGATATTGGAATTATGTTTGTTTTTTTTCTAAAGCTTTAATAGCTTGTATAACACTTAATAGCTTGTATATTTTTACAAAGGTTTTAATTTATATGATGACAACCGATATTTATTATTTTTATTCTGAAATTTACTCTCCTAAAAACATTATTATTATAAATATCAAAATACCTACTAAACAAATAGGTTTTTTTAAATTGATGTAATAATAATCATTTAAAGTGTATATGAGCGTAGTGTTGTGCGTCGCTAAGACGTACATATACCGATATTTGATAAATATATCTATAAGTTCATCTTAAGTTTTTATTAACAATAAAAATATATTTGATGATAAATTGATATTATATACCTACATAAATATATTTTTTTAAATATTCTGATATAAATCGCAAAATTAAAATAAAAGATAAAAATTTGAAAAACAAAAAATTGATTTATTAATTTTTACACGTTCTTTCGCTGTCCCTAGAAACACAAATTAAAACGTTTCAGTGCATTTGTATATAAATTTGAGTTCCTTTTTTCGTACCCTCTATTAGTTCAGTTGTTTTTTATTTTAAGGCAGATATATTTACTAACAAACTGTGTACAGTGCCCAGTGCAAAAAAAAATATTTATATTTCAAACGAGTAGGTAGGTAGTAGATACTACTAGGTATACACCGTATACATTAGCAAAAACTAAATAATAAAATATTTTGTAGATCATGCAAACGTTAATTGAATTCTTACACAACGAGTGAAAAATGCCTAACTCACATACCTAATTGTATTATTATTTCAAATTACATTTAATATATAATTCGTCCAGTTCTATTATTTGATAATCATTGTATATAGGTACCTACCTAGAAGACTTACAATTCAAACAGTTTTAAATATTCTTTTTTTATGATTTATTATATTTATACTGTTTATGTATGCCCCATCGTCGCTTGTATAATACTTCAAAAAGACACTTTAATAATTTTTTCATAAATCACATATTAATATTATATATAATACCTATAATTATTACTTTAAGTATTTACATTTTACTCTAATATATTAGGGTGTACCCTAATTAATAATCCATACCAATATATATACTCCAACACAGTAGTATCAAGATGTCAAGGTGTACATTACATATAACTTTGTGTATATCAATTTTATTTTTGATGACAAATGTAAGAATATGATAACGCCAATAGCATAAAAACCTAGCTGTTACCTAACTGACACTAAAAAAAAAATATTTATAAAAAGCAAGTCCTGTTTTTCTTAGAATTTATTATTTTTATTTTTATAAATAAGCATCAAATGTGCAATACTAAATGCTTGAATAATTCAAAGTTTAAATGCTTCAATAATCAAAAACTTAAAAAAAACTTAAAACATTAAATTCAGGGACAATATATCTGCATTAAATGTCAAAGAAATTATAGACAACATCATCATACTCGATTAGGTACTCGAATGTTTCCAATTAATTTTCTTTAACGTTTGGATATCAAAAAAAAACGATTTTAAAACGTAACCTAACCTACTTTGAGTTAGTAATTATTTTGTATCGTTATAATATTTTATTTACATGTAAATGTTTGATTTGACTTACCCACAGGTACAAATTTCGCAAATACATTGTTCCTTCGGGGTTGCAGTAATTTCCTTTTGGTGTCTTGGCTTTTTGTCTACTTTATTTTCTTGGACCTTTTTCGATGAAGATACGCGGTTTTCATAATTTTCAGTCATCCCTTTTACTACTGATTTTTCGAACACCACTTCTGAAGTTTTTCTATTTTCTATAACTTCTGCATGATTTGAAACAGACACGAAGTCGGTGATGTCTTGAACAACAATGCTGTCTCGTACATCCCTGTTTCTAACAGGCCTTTCGGGATAATATTCTGACGTATTCGATGTTACTTGAAAATCTTGAACTATAGATTGCTCCGAAAACTGCCGAGACTCGATGTAAGATTCTTCGGAAACGTCATAAAATACATCGTGAACTTGTTTAGTCTCGTTCAACGACGTAATATAATTATTATCAAAAGGCATAACGTCTGCGTTCGATTTATCTGGAACATCAGATTTCGGTTTCCGTGGAGACCTCTCTGGTCCTTTATAACTTTTTACTGTTTTCCCATCAACGATTTTTGTACTACTGTCATTACTAGTCTGAACGGTCTTTATTACTTCATTATTTGATGATGATTCATCAATAATATAAGTTGTATTTAAAACTTGAGAACTAGTATCTACATTTACATTAGTACGTTGGCTGTTTAAATTAGTATTCAATGTATTAGATTTAGAAGTATTTTTTACAACATTTCGAGATGGCTCTTTAAAAGTTTTAATTAATTTTCCGCCGACCATGCGTACCGACAAGCCTTCTTCGTCAACATTATCAACAGTAGTTTTCGGTTTAGGCTTATCTGTTTTAGCTTCTGGTCGTTTCTTGTTTTTTGTATCATCTGGTCGATCGGTTTTTTGATTTGTAGAATTAGACGTTTTTGATATTTTAAAATTTGATTGATCATTTTCTACATATGAGCTTGAAACCGAAGTTTGTTCATTTGTAGTAAATGATGTGGACGTTGTAATATCTCTTGATGAAATATCACTAGTTAAAATATTACTTGATTTCGACACGTCAGTAGTATTTTTTTTGGACGGTGTTGGCTCTTTGAAAGTCTTAATTAATTTTCCTCCAACCATACGCACAGACAAACCTTCTTCGTCAACCTTTTCAACAGGTTTATTTGGCTTAGATTTTTCTTTCTTGGCGTCTGGCTGTTTCTTGTTATTTATTTCATCTGGTCTGTCTATTCTATACACAGAATTGAATGTCTTTAAATTAGACTGATCAGTTTCCCCCGTAGAACTTGATACCGAAGTTTGTTCATTTGTAGAAAACGATGTTGACGTTGTAATACCACTTGATGAAATATCACTAGTTAATGTATTACTTGACTTCAACACGTCAATAGTATTTTTCTTGGACGGTGTTGGCTCTTTGAAAGTCTTAATTAATTTTCCTCCGACCATACGCACAGATAAACCTTCTTCATCAACCTTTTCAACAGGTTTATTTGGTTTAGATTTGTCTTTATTCACGATTGGCTGTTTCTTATTTTTTGACTCATCTAATTGGTCAGTATTTTTATTTACAGACTTTGATATCGTTGATGTTTTCATATCCGATTGGTCAGTTTTTCCCGATGAGCTTGAAAACGATGATTGTTCATTAGTTATAAACGATGAAGACGTAGTAATATCATTTGAAGAAATATCACTAGTTACATTGTTACTTGATTTTGAAATTTCAATAATATTTTTTTTGGACGGTGTTGGCTCTTTAAAATTCTTTATAAATTTTCCTCCAACCATGTGCACTGACAACCCTTCTTCGTCGACATGTTCAACAGGTTTATTTGGTTTAGATTTTTCTGTCTTAGCGTCTGGATGTTTCTTATTATTGATTTCGTCTCTTCTGTCTGTTTTATGTACAGAATTGAACGTTTTAAAATTAGACTGATCAGTTTCTCTGGTAGAGCTTGATACCGAAGTTCGTTCATTTATAGAATATGGTGTTGACGATGTAATACCACTTGATGAAATGTCATAAGTGGAAATATCACTTGATTTAGACACATCAGTGATAGTTTTTTTTGTCGGTGTTGGCTCTTTGAAAGTCTTGATTAATTTTCCACCAACCATGCGTACAGACAAACCTTCTTCATCGACAATATCAACCGAAGTTATTGGTTCAGACATGTCTTTTTTAGTCACTGGCTGTTTCTTATATTTTGAATCATCTGTTTTCTTCTTTTCAGTCTTCGATGTTTTTGATGTGTTTATACTCGATTGGTCAGTTTCTCCAAATGAACTTGAAAACGATGACTGTTCATTTGTAACAAACGATGTTGATGTAGAAATATCACTAGATGAAATGTCACTAGTTAATTTATTAGTCGACTTAGACATGTCAGTAATAGTTTTTTTTGTCGATGTTGGTTCTTTGAAAGTCTTTATTAATTTTCCGCCAACCATGCGTACAGACAAACCTTCTTCGTCGAGAATATCAACTGAAGTTATTGGTTTAGACATGTCTTTTTTAGTCTCTGGCTGTTTCTTATTTTTTGAATCATCTGTTTTCTTATTTTCAGTCTTCGATGTTTTTGATGTGTTTATACTCGACTGGTCAGTTTCTCCAAATGAGCTTGAAAACGATGACTGTTCATTTGTAACATACGATGTTGATGTAGAAATATCACTAGATGAAATGTCACTAGTTAATTTATTAGTCGACTTAGACATGTCAGTAGTATTTTTTTTTGAAGGAGTTGGCTCTTTGAAAGTCTTAATTAATTTTCCACCAACCATGCGTACAGATAAACCTTCTTCATCGACAATATCAACTGAAGTTATTGGTTTAGACATGTCTTTTTTAGTCTCTGGCTGTTTCTTATTTTTTGAATCATCTGTTTTCTTATTTTCAGTCTTCGATGTTTTTGATGTGTTTATACTCGACTGGTCAATTTCTCCAAATGAGCTTGAAAACGATGACTGTTCATTTGTAACAAACGATGTTGATGTAGAAATATCACTAGATGAAATGTCACTAGTTAATTTATTAGTCGACTTAGACATGTCAGTAGTATTTTTTTTTGTCGGTGTTGGCTCTTTGAAAGTCTTGATTAATTTTCCACCAACCATGCGTACAGACAAACCTTCTTCATCGACAATATCAACCGAAGTTATTGGTTCAGACATGTCTTTTTTAGTCACTGGCTGTTTCTGATTTTTTGAATCATCTGTTTTCTTATTTTCAGACTTCGATGTTTTTGATGTGTTTATACTCGATTGGTCAGTTTCTCCAAATGAACTTGAAAACGATGACTGTTCATTTGTAACAAACGATGTTGATGTAGAAATATCACTAGATGAAATGTCACTAGTTAATTTATTAGTCGATTTAGACATGTCAGTAATAGTTTTTTTTGTCGGTGTTGGCTCTTTGAAAGTCTTGATTAATTTTCCACCAACCATGCGTACTAACAAACCTTCTTCGTTGACATTCTCAATAGATTTATTCGGTATAGATTTATCTTTCCTAATGTCCACAAATTTCGCGTTTTTCGTTTCATGTGAACGATCTGGTGATTGATACAAAGATTTGGTTGCTTTAATATTTGATTGATCGCGTTCTACTAATGAACCCGAAAGTGAACTTTGTTCGTTTGTGGTAATAGATGTTGACGTAGAAATATCACTTGATAAAATATCACTAGTTGAAATATTACTTGACTTCGAAACTTTAGTAGTATTTTTTTTTGAAGGAGTTGGCTCTTTGAAAGTCTTAATTAATTTTCCACCAACCATGCGTACAGATAAACCTTCTTCTTCGATACTATCAACTTTAGTTATTGGTTGAGATATGTCTTTTTTTGACTCTGGCTGTTTCTTATTTTTTGAATCATCTGTTTTCTTATTTTCAGTCTTCGATGTTTTTGATGTGTTTATACTCAACTGGTCAGTTTCTCCAAATGAACTTGAATACGAAGATTGTTCATTTGTGATAAATGATGTTGATGTTGTGATGTCACCAGATGAAATGTCACTAGATGAAATATCACTTGATTTAGAAGCGTCAAAACTGTTTTTCTTGGATGGCGTTGGCTCATTGAATTTTTTTATTAATTTTCCACCAACCATGCGCACTGTCAAGCCTTCTTCGTCGACATTTTTACTTGAACTTTTTTGTTTTGATTTATCTTCATCACTGTCCAGCTGTTTCGTGTTTTTTGTTTCATATGGTCGATCTGATGTTTGATACAAAGATTTGGATGCGTTAATATTAGATTGATCACGTTCTACATGTGAACTCGTAATCGAAGATATTTCATTCGTAGAAAACGATGTAGATGTAGTATTGCTTGATGAAATATCACTAGTTGAAATATTACTTGATTTCGATATATCAGTATTATTTTGTTTATATGTTGTTGGCTCGTTGAAAGTTTTAATTAATTTTCCACCAACCATACGAACGTTCAACCCTTCTTCGTCGATATTATTAATAATTTGTTCAGATTTGAATTTATTATTTTTGACTTCTTGCTGTTCCTTGTTTTTAAATTTATTTGGTTGGTCGGGTTTTTGATTTTCAGAATTAGACGTTTTTAAATTGGATTGATCAGTTTCTCCATATGAACTTGATAGTGATGCTTTTTCATTACTAATAAAGGATGTAGACGTTGTAATATCACTAGTTGATATATTGCTAGATTTAGAAACATTAAAGTTGTTTGTGTGGGTTGGCTCATTAAAAGTTTTAATTAATTTTCCACCAACTACGCGAACTGTCAATCCTTCTTCATCGACATTTTCAACGGATTTTTTTGGTTTAGATTTCTCTTTCTTAGTATCTGGTCGTTGTATGTGTTTGGTTTCATCTGGTCGATCTACTGATTGGTACATAGATTTTGACGTATTCAAATTTGAATGATCGTTTTCTACAAATGAACTTGAAACTGAAGTTTGTTCGTTTGTTGAAAACGATGTCGACGTTGTAATATCACTTGAAGAAATATCTCTAGAAATGTTACTTGACTTCGACACATCAATTGTATTTTTTTTTGACGTTGTTGGCTCATTGAAAGTTTTAATTAATTTTCCACCAACTACGCGCACTCTCAAACTTTCATCATCGGCATTATCAACAAATTTTTCGTTTTTTAATTTGTTATTTTTTAAATCTGGCTGTTTCTGGTTTTTAGATGTATCTTGTTCGTCTGCAGTTTGATATACAGAGCTGGAAGTTTTTGAATTTGATTTATTTGTTTCTCCAAATGAACTTGAAATAGATGATTGTTCATTTGTAATAAAGGACGTTGATGTTGTGATATCACCGGATGAAATGTTACTATTTGATATATTACTTGACGTTGAGATATTTGATACATTTTTGGGGTTTTTTTCCGGTTCTTTAAAAGATTTTATTAATTTTCCACCAACCATGCGTACTGTTAAGCCGTCATTATCAACATTTTTATTTTTTCCAAATAAATCTTTTGTGTTATTTTCAGTATTATTTTGATACCTGGGATTATCAATTTTATTAGTTTTATCATAAAATATTTTTGAATTATCATTACTCGATGACGTTATTTCATCAATTTCTTGATTTGATCTTGAAAATATCGGTATATATTTTTGTGTTATGAACATCTCAGAACTATAATCATTAGATTTATCGGTAGATACATTTTGATCAATTATATCTGATTCAAATGAAGTTTTTACGTTATTTTTATACTGTTTTTTATTACTATCCACATTGTATGTTATATCCGCCTCTTTAGTATTCACGATATTTTGAGATTGTTTCGATGTTGACGGTGTAATAAATTGTTTTATCAATTTTCCACCGACCATTTTTACTGTTAATCCCGAACTTATATCCTGGTTATCAACAATATCTTTAGAAATTTTATTTTCATAGTCCCGTGAAGTAGAAGCTTTTTCTTTAGTGTCACTTAATAAATTAAAAGTATTCGCAGATGATTTCAGTTCTATTGATTCGTTATTTATTTGTTGATGGTTTCTACCATAATTAACATTTTTTATTTCGTCAATTTGGGTAGCACTCGATGATTTATTTTCTGATGAATTTAAATTTGTATTAATCGTTGTCTCTGTAGAATCTACTTGTCCGCTAATATTTGGTGGATATGAATAATTTGAGTTATCACGTGACATATCATCTATAGATTTAATTAATTTCCCATTTACTGACCTTACTGTATTTTCGTGTTGTATTGTATCCTTTACGTCCAACAGTTGTTTTGATTCGGAACTAAAGTGTGAGGTAACAGCATTATAATTGGTCTCCATAGACATCGATTGATCCACCGACGATGATTCATTTTCAAAGTTCTGTGACGAAGTTAAGCGATTTGATGTAGAGTACCGTGGCGAGTTCAATCCCTCTGGCGTTTCTATGGCACCTTCAAAGGAATATTGGTCGGCATACTCGACATACTCGTTGGCCGAATCTGCGGTGTTCGACTCTTCGGTAGTGGTTTCTGTGGTCGATTGTGGTATGTCGTCTACCGTTTCCACGGTCGTATGGATATTGCCATCTTGATCGACGGTGGTGATGGTCTTAATGCTTTTACCAGTTGTAGTCTTTTTTATGGAAGACGAGCTTAGTGATTTTGAAATAGAAGCCGTGGATGATGATTCTGCAGCCTGTCTAGATACGACGCCTTTGACTAACGTCTTTTTCGTGGTCTGTGGCGTTGAACTGCGCCCTTTACCGCTTACGTTCAGTGGCTGTTCGTTAGCTACCCTGCTGCTGAACATTTGTTTCGGAACCACTGTCGAGCTTTCATTCTTAATAATAGTTTTTTCACTTACCTTTGTAGTGTCACTTACAGCTCGATTTTTCGTGGGGTCTTTGGTTTTTTTTGTTGATTTAAACATTTTTTTTAATTATTATTATTATTTAAAGTAATTAAACAAATAATAATTTAACAATTCTTATAGCACAGCAATAGCTACAAAAAAACACTCGACGCACATTAACGATCGCACAAACAAAAATATTAATATTAAAAAAAATAAATAAACAGTATAACAACAGAGCGAATGAGTACAGCGTTATTCGACTACTAACTGACGGACGAGAATCTCGCTGAACGCTGTGCTTCGAGAATCGAAGAGGTGGCCCGCAGTAAGTGGGATACGCCTTCACAAACCTCCACAACACTATTATAATGCAACTCTCTTAAACCAGTTTCGTCCTACGCCGACTACCTATGACAATTTTTTATCTTACTCATCTTTAATAGTCGCTTAATTTTTGAACTAAATAAACTTATCATTTAGAACTTGATAATTTTTCATGTTTTACTTTTTCGAAGTATCAACGGTTCGTGTTTAATTGTTAGAAATATACACGTAATACGTTAGTTATTACTTATTATTTTAAATTACAATCGCATTTCTCGTCAGAAACAAAATATAATTAATCAATGGCTAATATAATAATACCTATATAAAAATACTTTTATCCACCGTAATTATATTAAGTTGAGTATTAATAATTATATACGTATTTTAACTCCTTGGTATTAGTATTTGCGCAAATATTTCAGTACCTAGGTAGACTTTGTTATTTTAGTTGTTAATATGAATCTGAAATATAGGTATAGCTATAGAAACATAAAAAAATTTAAATCGTTATAAATTATTGTATTGGTTCGTGTATTTAAAATACTTACCTATAAAGTATTCGCAGAAAACTCGTAAGCAATTCGTATATCCATAAAAAAAATACAATTTATGAAATCGTGCACTTATTATGAAAACGTATTATTAAACATTCATTCAATATACCTATATAACAGCTTAATACTAAATTATACAACACAGTATAGACTACATACTGTTAAAATAAAAACCATATAGGAAGTACCTTTAAATTTTAAAAATGTTTATTATTTCTTTATCGATTACTCTATAATTATCACATGACGTGTATTTTAGACGTTTTAGTACACTATTATTTAATTCTTTTATTATTTGTAACCTTTTTTTATTTATAAAGTGTCTATTACACTTTATGGCTAAACAGTATAATGTTTAACAAATAAAATAATATTATTTATCACATACATCGAATGATAACATTGAGTTAATTAAAACTTAAACTTTTACGCTATTTTGATGTTTAAATTATACGAGCCTCCTGGGCATTGAAAATAATAATAATAATTCAATAAATATATTCAAAGCTTCAAAAATTCAAAATGTTGTGGATATATTTTCATTATAATATTGTCTATTTGACATTACCTATATATTATAGTTTATTTTCTTTCATTGGCATGCTGCTTGCAATGAATACTTGTTTCGTACTTTTGTACGTAGTCGGTAAGTAGGTAACCGTATTTAGCCATACAAATAATATTTCGAGAAAAAGATCACCGGTGCTGTACATACTTCTTAGAATTACTTCGAGGTCCAAAGATCTGAAAGAATATACCTATACCTCATAGTATAATAATGGCTAAGCATGTTAAGCATTTTAATTCAATTATAGTTATGTCCAATTTATTATTAGAACATTATTGGTCATAAGGACATATTATTTTAAGACATAACATAAATTATTGAAGTCTATGAAAAATAATTTAAGAATCTCATAATCTTCAACTCTTTTCATTGATTAGATTAGGTTTTTGGTATAACAAACCTTAAATAGTACATTTGTTAGTTTATTTATTTTAAAATATATAAATAAAAAATCCCATCACTAAAACAACAAATGTACAATATTGTCACCAAACAAAAGAAAAGTTTCCATTAATGAGTGCAAAAAGTTAAACAAAAGTCAAAACTACCATAAACATAAATAATTATCGTTTTAAAATTATTATAGGTAACTGAAAAACGAATAATACGTATAAAATGCGTATATATGTGAAGAAAGTGTATTTTTTATTCGATGGCTTATATTATACAAGGTGTGCCACCGAGATCTGACAAATGCCATAACTTTCACTACATTCAAAAGTTTTTTTTTTATAAATAATTTTTAGTCACCTGCGCTACACGTATTGACGTAGTATAATATACAAAAAAAATTTTATAATACCTACTGAAAAATAAAAAATTTGATTTAAATTTTTTTGGATAAATTCAAAATATCCAATTTTTGAAACTGATTATAAGAACAATTTTGATTAGTTGTATTTTGAACAAGTAGTTTATTTTTTAGAAATGTTTGACCTAATAACTTTTTTAATAATATTATTTTTGGGAATTTGCTGACAAGAGTTTATTTCTTAAGTTATTTACTATTGCCATCGTTACAGTAGTAAGAAAATAGAACATTGAAACAAAATAAAAAATTTTAACTTTTACCTAACTTTTAAGTCAACGGGTCACTCATTTTTCTAATTCTTTTTTACGTCCCTAATTTATTGTACCACGCGTCATGTATATATTTTATTACGGTTCATTTTAGACGTATTGATATTTAGTACACCGTACACAACATAATAAAATGCATACTTTCTTAACAACAATGATGAGCCGTCGTTGTACGCAATGTAATGAAAATAGTGGTGGGGGGAGGTGGGTATTTTGGGGGATTGAGAAATCTCGTCTCGGTGGAATACGGTAGTTTAACATTATTTTTCGTTTTACATAATATTTTATAGGCTTAGGGATATATATTGTGCCTCCAGTTACATACAATGTGCCTCCAGAAATGATTTTCGACCATTATATTTTACATACACGATATACCTACATAATTCCGTAGGTATACCTATAATACGATGAAAACTGAGCGGTCGAGATTTTTCACAATAATATTATTATATTTTGTTGTTATACCTATTATGCGTGCCCGTCGTACCAAACCGGTCGCACGCGTTACGATTTCCTTCTCCGATTCTCCAGACCATGTAAGGCACTCCCACTCAAACCTTCGTATAAATATCGATGATGCAGCCTTCCTCCGCAGGACGGCGGGATATACGTAGGCAGCCGGTTTACCCGGCGCGAATACGCGAGATATTGAGACATACCCAAAATGGAAATCGAAGGAGAACGTATGTACCTAAATACACGCACACGCGCACTCTGCGTCGGTATATATTATATTATGCACGTAATATGTATATAAATATAAAGTCTGATTAACGTTTCCAATGTTTTCATAACACCGCGATTGACCATATTTGGCGGTTTTTGCTGCGTTCAAAATAATATAATATATAATAATAATATATTGTGTTGTGTGCGGCGCGATGCAATCTCGCCGAGACGAGCACTATAATATTACCTATAGCTATTGCATATATACAAACCGCGAAAACATGATTTTTCTATCGCGGCGGTCTGCTCCTCGATCTCCAGTTGAAATCGTTACCTACCTACTATAGATATTATGAAGGTTTTGCACTTGTTTGCGATAGGTTTGCTGTTTGGGATTTTCCGGGTAAATTGTTCTTTGCAAAGCGTGACATAATATTATACACGAATACACGAGCGTCGCAACGTCAGTATAACATTATATTATATTTAATTATTGCCTACGTCTTGTTGCAGTGACAAACTATAAATACCAGCTATACTATAAGGCGATTAGTGGTTGGAGAGACTTGGGGGAGTTATTGACCCTCGGGGCCTCAACGGTTACGTAGGTAACACTTATAAGTACGTTTTAATCTCTCCCCTGCCCCTCATCCTACCGATATATGAGACCTGCAAATATCCACCCACGTGAAGCACAATATAGTTGTATAGATTACATACATGTATTTTGTATATTATAATATATATAGCCATATACGAATCATGAGTATACTGCAGCAGTAAGTACTATGTCTATGCATATGAGAATACGACTTCCCACTCGTTATATTTTTCCGTCAGAAAAACTATAGTTGGGTTCTACTACAATCGTCCTACTGACTCAGATTAATAACGCGTAGCTGGTACCTACTTCAGTGTTTGAATTATTTTATGAATGAAAGCGTATTATAGCTGCAATCTGCACGGTCGGTGTCATGACAGCTAGTGCAGTTCGTCTGGCCTGTCCGACTATAACTACCTACTGCATTAGATGGACAGATGGGTACCTACCTACTCGACGATCGCTCTTAAAGGGAACCTGACTTTTTTTTCACACACATCGAGCCCAAAATAACAGACATTTAATTATATATTTATGGGTTTTATTAGATTTCCAACAATACAAACTTACGCCTTGACAGGCTGCGGGGGAGGAGCCCGCCGTGGTGAGCCATACACGACACACCGTCATCACTGAAGATACCTATATAATATATATAGGTTATGTATGATCGACGTAATAATATTGTGGGTTCATCGCGTCAATGTTTGGATCGCGTAGACGATGCCAGATCGATAACAAATTATATTTTTTCAATAAAAACATCACCATTCATCTTTATAGGTATATTAATATATTATTAAGTACTATTGGTATCAAAACACATACATTAAAAACGTTCACGTTCTGTGTGACTGTGTACGTAGGTATATCACCAGGACGTAATAATTTCGTAACGTCCGTGATTCTGACCGTTGATTGGACGTAAAACAACACAATGTATTTTAAGTGCTAATAACGACCATGCAAATAAACATTTCAGCTGTATAATACCTACGTACATTAATGAGGATATTATTCAGAAGCGGACATTTCCAAATTATTATTATTTTTTAGACGGGTTTGAATATCGGGTGGGCCGTTATAACTTATATCATGTCTCATCAGTGATGTGGTATGGTTGTGTTTGTGTAGCACAACAACTAATACTATATTATACCTATAGGGCATACGGGCTATAGCATTATTAAAGTCTACTACTGTCTACTCTACTGTATGTCAGCCGTATAATAATTAACAGTAATTATAGTAAATGGTGTAGAGCTGGTCAGTTGCGTGTTTATAAAAATAAAATAAAATTGGTGTCGTTCAAATGATTGTAATTTGTAGGTGATGAAAGACCTACCGGATACCCAATATAATATTGTTATTCCGATAATTAATGTTGTTTTGTTGTTACTTGTTTATTATTTAATGCACTTGATGCAATTTAGTATATGAATTTTTGTTCGTGCATTATTTGAAAAAACTTATCATTACCCTTACAAGGCCTCAATTTATTATACTATCGTATTTCTATTAATATTACTTCACCATCGGTCTTATTTCAATATTCAATACCCACACACCTACTCAACTTTAAGGTACCTATTGCCTGAGCAACACATGTACCTTATGTTACACGTCGCTAGATCTAGTATATTACAGGTACCTAAGAAACTGATGTTTTTTAACTAAAATATACATACATATTTTTAAAAACCTAATGACTTGGTATAAATCAAATTATAATGTATACCTACATGACACATATATTAAAAATAATAAATTTAGTTTAGTATTAATTTGTATTATTATTAGTTATGTAGTGATGAAGTTTATGAACCACTACTTAATTCTATATCTATGGGAGGCAACTAGAGTGAAAATTCTTGGGAGGCAAGTAGGCAACTCGTAGGTATATGATTATGAACTACCTGGTCATCGGAGGCAACTAAAGTGTATATTAACCTTTTTATTTACGAGAAGGATCTATATAGGATCAATCCTCCCCCATAGACTGTATACAATTTGCAAAAGTTTTCAGAGTCCGAACTTAAGACCTCTAACTTTAAAAGCGGGGCTGCTGGATAAAATTATATCCTTCCCTCATGACAAAAACCTAAATACGCCACTGATATTGACAACCGTTTATATAAGTAGTTATATTATAGGGATGTGGTATGCTGGTTGTCATATCGTGTTGAATTTGACTAAATATATTTTCAATCGGTGCATGCAAACGTTATAATACCTAAGTACCTACGCTATAACGCGTAGCTATGTAGGTAGGTAGTACTTATTATAATAACTAATAAGTAGTTACAGGAGTGTGATTTTTTTATAATAGTATAAGCTCTCACTGTTCTCTGATCACTAGCTGTCAGTCCTGTAAAGTATTTAAGTAAAAGTATTTGAGTAAAAGTATTCAAATACTTTTTTAAGTATTGAATAACTTTTTAAATACTTTCAGCATGAAGTATTTTGAATGGTATTTTAAATACTTTTTTTTGTATTAAATACTTTGGTTTTTTATTTCGAACATTTTATTTTTATTCGAAATAATTGGTTGGAAAAATATTATTGTCAACTACAATAATAGAATTTTTATTTAATATTATGTATTTCTGTGTTAGCCGAAGCCCAAAGGCTTGTGAAAACCAGATTTCTAAAAAAAAGTTATTGAATATTGAATAACAATATTCACTTTAAAACTATTAGATAACTATTAGATTACCTACTCAAAATTATTTGAAAAGTATTCCAAATACTTTTTCAAAGTATTTGAGTAGTATTTGAAATATTTTACAATTAAAGTATTTGAGTAGTATATCTTAAATACTTAAAAAATAATGTATTTGAGTATTTACTCAAGTACTTTTTAAAAATATTCTTTACAGGACTGCTATCTGTGTTATACGTTTTTAATTATTTATTTAGTATCACCGCAAGTATAAATTCGAAACGGTGTTGTCTCGAGTCTCGATACACCTACTACTTGTAAAATTGAATTCAACATAGATACCTACAAACTCGTATTTTATCTGTGCAATGGCATCGCGAAGACCGCATAAAAATGTATTATGCATTTATTATAAATTTGTTAGTGCCACATTGCCACTGCAGTGGTAATAATAATTACGGAAATAAATAATTCTGTGTGCACACAAAATATACGTGGGAGCACAATTTATTAATTCTTTCAATCGGTTTATTGTGTATACGGTGTACCTATATAGTGTATAGGTACTATTATTTACGTCATATAGTTGGGCTTACTGTTAGAAACTTAGAAAGATTAAAAACTTAAAATGTATATACTTACTATATGTACTTACAAGTTAATAACCTACTAACCTACTCTAGCCTGTAGGTATACGATAAACGGATAAACATAATATAATATGAGGTATTCCATATTTCCTGCAATATCACTAGCGATTTAATTGTTTTTCGATTTTTATTTTATTTTATTACGGTTTCCGAACAAAACGAAGATGCGTTTCAATTTTACGTACCAAAACGTATTATTATATAGTATACAGTTGATTCCAAACTGCCATACAGTAAATCTGTCGATTGGAAATTGGGCACAAGTCACAACTACACAAGTAGTAAAAGTAATTTTAGTTAAAGAGTTAAAGAAAAAAGAAATAGAAAACGAAAAATGTATCCAACCATATTTATAGGCAATTTATTATACTTCAATGTTTTGGTGACAGATAAATAGATGTTTAATGTTACAAGTTTAATGTTTGATTATTTGTTATTTTCAATGCACTATTTACCTAGGTACCTGATTTTAATACTATTATTAGAAATTATTTATTTAAAAATAAATATTGCTTCAAATAGGTAGACTAATTTACTATAGAAAAACAAGTTACATAAAATTAGTTTATACCTACTAGTAACTAGTAGGTACCTACTGTCATAGTAAGTTTAATTTTAACTATTAGGTGATGAAGTAATTAGCTTTAGTGTTGTATTATGAAATGTGTTGATAAAAATTATTTAAAATAATGAAACAAGGTTTACTCTAAATTCATAAAATATTTTGCACCTAAACTAACTATCAAAAATTATTATTTATTATCAGGGCTTGAAACTTAATAAATTAAAATACAATAAAATACCTATGCATTTCTATGAGAATAAACTTCAAAAAAAGTTAAATTATTAAAAATTATAAAAATCAAAAAGTATTAGTAAATTAATAGTTTAACAGATATAACTGGTAATTTGTATTTCCAGTTAATGCCCAGGAACCA
>NC_042494.1:120211478-120219215 GCF_005508785.2 Acyrthosiphon pisum
CTAGAATCCAAATTAAAAATTATTCAATGGTAAAAATTGTATTTCTAATATGATTATAAATATTCAATTACCTAATACCTAAGTTCAATCATTAAAAAAAATTTTTAGTAACAAAAGAAAAATAATTAAATTGGCTGAATTCTATATGGATACTATTTAGTCATTGTATATAATAAAACATTAATCAAATCAAACTAGAAAATTTAATATATCAAACATATTATATAGTACTATTATAGAGATTACCACTGATGCATTCAAATGCACACAATTATCTTAATGCGTTTCATCAAACTCGGTTTAGAAATTTCAATAATCATACTCATAGACAAAACTACAGATCAAAAATGACAAATATGAAAAAAAAATATAATAAAATATATAATATGTATTATATTATTTCTATTAAAATGTAATACCTACAAAGTAAATAGGTACAATGTTTTACTTATATGAGTAATACAGATTGAGTACTATATTCAGGATTAGTATTCTTGAAATTCATTTACTACACAACTGGTAAAGAAAAAAAGAATTATTTTTTGGGTGGAGGACAATTTTTTTGATATATTTTGGCTTGACCTATGATGATGTTTATAGTTGTGGCTTGCGGGCACAAAAAATGAGCGCTGCCTGTCATGCACTAAGCGGCATTATTTTTATGGTAGTATCCAAATTATATATTCATACATTTTTTTAATGTATTATTTTATTTTTATATTGTGAGGTTACTTATATTTTTAAAATCGGTTTGTATTATACAAGATGATATAAATTAACGTAACAGCAGCTTGATAATAAATGTTGTGAATCAAGGATTACTACTGTGGGTATAAATAATGAGCCAAATAAGGGAGCCAATGTCCATTTTCATAGCCCCGACTTTTTTCTAGTATTGCCCATGAGCGTGTTCATGACCCACCAAATAATAAGAATAATATTGTGAACTATCATTAGAAGAATTTTAGATTTGTCGATATATCTCCGATTATAATGAACAACTCATCATATATTGTTTTGGTAATTGTTGGACTTTCTTGTGGAAGTATCTTGAACCTTCTATTGTTCCAATTCTGTTTAAATATTCTTTCACTAAAAATATAGAAAACATTTTTGTAAAATAGATTTAAAGGAAAGATTATTATGATTTAAAAAAAACAATATTCCATACCAAATATCAAAAATTTAGAATAAATATACATAAAACAAACAATCTTTAACTGTTAATAAAAAATGTCAAGTAACTAGTTAAAAAAAGTAATAAAATACAAATTTTGAAATACAAATACATAAGGAAAACAAAAACAAATTATTTACCACAACATATTTAGATACCAGATAACTGATATCTGTATTTGTTAGTATATTTCTTAGATAATATACAATATATTATCTAAGGTATCTAAAACCTATGCACCATTAAAATAATAAATGTATATTTTATTTATACTCTGTTTGCCGAGAGAACACGCCGGTTCTGCGTATGCAGACTGATGGCTGCTCGCTCGCCGAGGCTCATTTTCCTCCTCCAAGATTCGCAACGACAATAGGCGACCGATGCTGATGCTAGCAACGCCAGCCGGCAGTCACGTCCTGCCTCCAGCAGCTATGAGTGGGTGACGCGAGGGGATGCACAGAACGAACTGATTTTTGTCGGGCCGCGGCGTGTTCTCTCGGCGAATAGACCTTCTTATATATTTTTATCTTGTGGATTACAAAGTTGTCTAAAAATAATATAGTATACAGTGTTAACCTGTAGTAGTCACTAGTCACAATAATATAAAAGAGTTTATTAGAAAATAGGATAGTTTGTCACATTGACTGATAAATAATCTCTACTATTTTAAGATAATTGTTGCTAATAATCAATTTTAATACTCATTAAAATAACAATAGAATTATAATATTTTTCTTTATATTATTTATATTAGTGAATGTGAGCCTGGCAATTATTGCCATTAGCTATTGTAGGGATTATTGTTGGTACAGTTGAAACGGTTAATTAACAATGTGAGGAAAGGTTTTTGCCACTAAAAACCTATCCCGAGAACTAGTGGCAGCGGACATTAATATCTTGTTAATTGTATCTTAAAAAATTAACACTATAATGAGTCCAAAAATCTGGTTTTTAGTTAGACTACAAATAATAATGCAAACAATTTGTCAATAGTATTCAGTACTATATGATAACTTCCCTACGGATACATACATAATTTTACAAGCTGCTTTATTATATTGTAGTTGCAACGTACACGAACAGGTAACTGATATTATTCATCACAAATGGAATGCATGTAAATATAAAAATCCAAAAATATTGATTGAAGTATCAATGAAAAAGGTATTTGTTAAGTTGGCCAGTCTTGTTATAAAATCTGAAATCAATAAAATGTATACCATTGATTAAACAATACTAATGACGACATCACTATATGATACTAAGATAGATTCATAAGAAAAGTAGACTATTTCTACTACTTGGCTGCAGCCAGCCATAAGCATTTATATTATAATGTACATAGAATAAGGTATAACAGATTATATATCTATCAGTTGAATCTAATTGGTGAATGCCATTTTTTCTATATGTGTGGTCGATTTGTGTATTATTTAACCAATGTTTATAGTAACAAATTTTAAAACATATCTTGACAGATACAATTACAATTACAATATTAATTTTACTTTTCATAATTTATGCTTACCATATTGATTTATTGATATACTTTGAATTCCCAAAAATCGAAAGATTGACACGGTCTCGTCTCATGTTGGAACATCTTTTAGGTGCTCAAATTTGAAGGGAGTGGATCAAAGAAAATGCATAGAGTATTAATTAAAAAATAATGCAAAGGTTTTCGAACCCGCGGTTCAGCAACATATGCATAGGACACTGACGTGCAATCAAATCTACTGAACCCACGCAATCTTATCAATATATATACTCATCATTTTTGGGTAAATGCATATCATGTTGAATGGTTGAGAAAAAGGATGACTGTGTCAACTAACCTTCTCATCCACAAACCATAATTTGAGGTACTTCTCATCACTGAAAAGTTCGACATGGCCTGAGTCAAAGATGGCTAGTAATGAGTAATAACTATGTTCGAATCCATTTAGTATTGCTCTACCTAAGGACAGCAAATTGTATCCCATATCCATAGTTATTTGCCTGGTGCAGCTTGCCTTTTTTTGGGCGATCAAATTTGGTGGCAGTGAACAGTCAAAATAAATGCATCAAGAATCAAGTCAACATGATGGTCTGGTGGTCTTTGAACCCATTGCTCTGCACATCTCTTTTGGTCAATGGATGCGTTATACAATTAAGAAGAAGAGTGAATGTTATGTCTTAAGTGTCATCAATTTTGTATTTTGAAATAAATCTAAAAATAATAAATTAATTTTTAAATTAAATTTGCACCAAGGAATAAACACTATGTTTATCAATATTGGCCTGATGAGCCACTTACAATTAAACCAATATCTTTAAATACATCAAACTGGTCAGAAATAATCTTAAGAGTACCTATAGTATTTTATCAGACAAATTATTTTTAAACAATATATAATTTACCTTTACTTTTATTTTTATGAGATTGTAATTGAATTGTTCATAGGGTTTTATAAAAAGTAACCAATATAAATGATAAATCTGCTAGCTGCCTTTAAGATAGACCTATTTTCTTTCCCTGTAAAGCACAATATTAGTAATAATATTATTTTTAATAATAACAATAACTAAACTAATAAAAAATGCCATAACTAAATAAATAATAATAATTACATGGACTTATTGGTGGTATTCATCATTCTTTTTGGAGTTACTGGTACTTGAATATCCAAAATAGAAGTTTCTATAACATCAACGTTTGATGGTCCAGAAATATTGGAATTATTACTCATCTTTGGTGGTGTAGTTACACCTGTGGAAGTTTCCATAACATCAATAATAGATGTGCTAGGAATATTAGAATCACCATAAAGTTCACCTAGGTAATTATATTAAGTAGAGCAATTTAATAATATTATACATTTTAATATTTATAATAAGTATATAGGTAACATAATGGAATACAGTGTATAACAATACAATAACTTACTACCTATCATTAAAAACGTACACACATTCTTCATCGTCAAACAACGTAGGTCCTGCATCTTTACAAAATGAATATTATGTTGGTTCAACTTCCATAACATCAACAGTAGATAGGCTAATAATACTAGAATCACCATAAACTTGATGTTCACCTAGGTAATTATATTAAGTATAAAAATGTAATAATATTATACATTTATAAGTATATAGGTAACATAATGGAATACAGTGTATAACAATACAATAACTTACTATCATTGAAAACATGCACACATTCTTCAACGTCAAACAACGAGGGTACTGCATCTTTACGTAGTGAAAACGATTTTGATCTAGTGGTTTTAATAAAATCGATTTCAGCAAAATGTTTACTACACACTAAACTGAATTTGCTAATTTTAAAATTAGGATAGTATGACTCAATACTATCTAGCCATTTATGCTTAAGTTCTTGATGTAGCAAACCTATAATAAATGGCAAAATCATTAATAAAAATACAATATCATATATAATATATTGTATATTTACTTTTGTAGTTTAACATTGTGTTGTTTCAATGAAACACTTTTACAAAGTGAAACTGAGCACATTAAAACCATTTTGATGAAGTATGAAAACAATAACAACAACAACAACCGTTCAAAAATGGTAATAACACTTAAAACAACACTAGGTACAATTAAAAATGTAGAGTTCATTTTACTTTTAAAAATACACGTGACAAGGTAGTAGACGCTGGACAGAAAGTAAAAACAAAAAAAAAAAAATTTATTGGGTTTTTTAACTTTTTTATCATTTATAATAGGTCAATGTTTTTTATCCATCATATCTTATCAATTGTAAAAAGTCTTGAAAAAATCAAATATATATTAATTTTTTCTTCTCAGATGTTGTCTGATCACGATTTAAGATCTTAAATCATGTGTCTAATTCATTATTGCTCAAGGCCATAGAGTATTACTCTATGCTCAAGGCGCAGTCCATTTAGTTAATAGCACAGATATAGATACTATGGTTGCACGTCGGCCTATATTGCATCCACGATTATAAAGTTCTTTATAATCGTGATTGGATCACAGCGTTGAGCGGCGCCGAATGTTCTTATCAAATCTGACGAAAAGTCGCGTTTTACTAGCGCCCTCTATAGTAATTATTATTGAACTCTTATACCATGTTACCCATAGACATATAAATAAATTATAAATAAATAATAATAATTTATTAATATGTCTATGATGTTACCATAGCTAATCACATTAATAAATTAACAAATAAATAAAAATATTGTTCATTATTTCTTTAATTTATTCAAAAATATAATAATTATTGTTACATGGAAATATGGAATCTTTTAAAACCAAGTGACTTATAAACATATTGATATACATATTTTATACATTAAATTAAAGTTAATGTTTATAAATATTAAATATATATGCTAAATATTATGAAAGAACTAATTAAAATGCTTACAATTGAATTTTGTTGGAAAAATATTTATTGACCCCTTATGTAGTTGTTAATTTTGAATTTTTTTTTTTACTTTTATTACTTTTTTTATTTTCATTATTTCTAGCATAAGTATGTTGTCTCATACGCATGGTTATATACATTACAAAATAATACAAATATATCAATAATTATTTCAGTTTTGTGAAGAGCACATTGAAATGATAAATGTAAGTTTTCTTTTTGAAAAAATTCTTCATATGTGTCGGTAAAAGGATCTGCTTTTTCTGAATGTTTCATAAAACACAGTTCTAATGCTTCTAAAATGTCAAATAAATTGTGTTGGGGATGAACTAAATATCCTTTTGTTTTAATATTAACCAAATCAGCTGCCAAATGTGTTGACTTCAAATCTGTAGTCAGACTTTGAATGCACAATGTACATTGACTTTTTTTTATTATTCTCCTTGTTATGTACCTGAGAAACGAGACATAATAAATATTATTGTAACATCAATAAGTAATTGATTATTGGACATAACTAGAATATACTATAGATAGTAAGATGAACTAATAACATTTATACTACCCAGCTAAAAAATAAACGATGCACTCATATACAGAAGAATCTAAATCACTGTAATTGTGTTCTGAAAAAACATCATCAAACGTCCAACAGCCTTCTTCAACAATTCTATCAATCTTCACTTTCAACTTTTTAATCTTTTTATTTCTTTCAATAGAATTATTTTGGTCATGAATTATACTTTTGATGTCAGCTAAAGAAATTAGTGGTCAATTTTCTTAAAATAGAAAATTCAAGATATTAATTAAACAGATAGGTACATTATAATTTAAATTGCACAAAATAAAATATAGGTAGGAGGTACCTTCTAATATGCTACAATTTCCCGATTTTGGGGGCTTAATTATTGAATAGACTGACAACATTCGATATAATTGAAGAAATGTCGGTGTTGACGCATGGTCATTTGGACCTGCAGTTTGCCTAATTATACCAAAAAATTTCTGAAAAATGTCCATTGTTATTATTTTTATGTTATATAGGTATATTTTATGATTAAGATGAAAATACGTTTAGAACTTGATGCTTATTTTCTACATCAACTATCATATCTCTACACGGTCTTGATTGAATTTATTGCTCAAAACATATGCAAAGCCACATAATCATTTAAAAGGAAATTAGATAAATCTATTGTAGATTGAATGGTCATTCTTAGATCTTCTGCCGTTTGTTTTGTCAGAAAATCATTATCAGTTATTAAATTTTGTTCCAAATTCCTTTCCTAACTGTTTAACCAATTCAATGCATTTCTTAGTACCTTAAAAATTAAATTAATTAATCATAATTTAAGTTATTTCCATGTTAACTATGTTAACTATTGTTAGGTATTAAAAATTATGTTTTAACACTTCCATTGTATGACAGCCACAGAAGAAGTACATATATATACACACTACATGTAACACTTAAAAAACCTCTAGATCAGGACTATTTGATTTGATGCCTTTAGCAGGAAATTTTCGGTTCAGAGCATCAAAAAGGTTATTCATTTTAAGAGTAAACTTAATAGTGTCTTCACATTCAGTAAAACCAGAATAATTTTTGCTGTTATAAAATTTAATTCCGTCTGCCATTGATTTACTAAAAATCTGATAAACACACCTCATTATAATACGGCTATGAACTACTAAAATTGTATTATGTATAAGTAATATTAACCTGGGCAGCATATTTCACCTTCATCTTAGTAAAATTATCTAAATTAAAATGGTTTTTAGTAAGTTTAGGACAAAGTTAATACCATTGATTTGAATTCTGATAATCGCACGACATACACGACACGACACGTGTATGTAATGCGTTTACGCCTGTATGCCTTTAATGCACCTTTATTGTGTTTAATTATGGCTTAAATATATTTAAATATAAATTAAGCCACGTGTTTGATCATAAAACAATATATAAAAATAATAAAAGCGACACTCGATCAGAAGCACGATTTAAGATATTATCGTGATCAGAAGATTCGGTTTACGATGATTTGGTTGCCGATATTTTACTCCTGACTATTTAGTTTGCTGCTTAATTTTAAATATAGTTTATAATTTTGCTAGCATGACTTGTGTTATTAAGAGGACGCTACACTCGCATGTGATG
>NC_042494.1:120219265-120233672 GCF_005508785.2 Acyrthosiphon pisum
AAAGAGCACGCTGTTGCACAGATAAATTTCTTTTTTACGTGTTGTGAAAATTTGGTAGCTCTATAACAAATATGGTGCTAGAAAAGTTGTCCCGCGCAAAACAGTTTTTGCCATATCGTACATTTGTAAGACGGAGACAACGTATGCGGGTGTAGCGTCCTCTAAAATGTTTTATTTAACATCTATGACATATAGACATATAGTTATATACAGTTATATGTGTATTAACAAAAATATCAAACAAGTCTTATGAAATATAAATTATTGTATTATTAGTATTTTATATATAAAATGTGGCAGACCCCATTTATTTTAGGGCCCCCCCTTTATAAATGCTGGTTACATACCTGTTTGACAAATCTTAAAACCTCCTTCAAGTTTTAAATAAGTATTCCCAGTTACTCTGAGTAATTTATCTAAATAATCGCATTTTTGGTTTGAATTTTTGCATTTTATTTTAACATTTATTTTAATAGGTATGTAGATATATTTACTTACTCCGAACACAATATAATATATTAGATAATACAGTGAATTATTTTTATTTCCTTTATAAAATTGAAAACTTTGTGTGAATTATTATAGTAATATATTAAATACTTACCATATTTTGTTACATCTTATTGATGTAAAATAAAATTATCTATCTATTTTATTAATTCAATATAATGTATTTTTCTTTAATTAAATAAACATCAACTATGAAGTATATTATTATTATATAATGGAGGGAAGATCCCCTACTGGCTACTTTATGGGTCTTAGCAAGATCATACATTATTTCAGCACTCCTATGACGTCGCTCCCCAGCTAGGAGATTGCGTCAAATGTTATCGACCGCATAAATCATAATATTATCATCAATCATAGTATAATACTAGCTGAACCCGTGCACTTCGTTGCCCGTAAAAAATAGCAACTCTTAAAAAAATTATGATTGTTCAACTTTTTTTGGGTGTAACTTGCTGCAGTAAGTGCAACTCAGCTACCCTGGTAAGCGATGTTCAATAATTTGATTTGATGCAAGCTTTACCTGATCTACCCGAATAACCAATAATAAATAAATACTAATTTCTACTGTAAACTGTAACCAATGGCAACTATTAATAAATAAAAATAAAATTTCCAATTTCCATCGTGAACCTCAATATCCCTATTTGAGCACCTCTTTAAAATGCGAATTTTAGCAAATTCTTTCGTATTGCACGGTAAAAATATGAGAAGAACCTCTATTCCAAATTTCAAGTTCGTATGTTGCTTAGTTTTTGAGTTAGAGCGATCGATGGCTAAGTGATATTTGGATTTTATATGTATAGATTATTACAATATACAAGGTGATTCACTAAACATACTCACCTAGTGAGTAACGTTACCCCCATATTTCGTTTAATAATACATTTATTTAAATTATGATTTTTTAATTTTTAATTATACCTAGTACCTGCTTGGCTACTTATTAACGCTTGAGGATTATATTTTAATTTATTATTTGGATGTTTATACAATTTAAAGAGTTCTATGGGGATACAAACTTCTTTGTTTCAAATTAGAACAAACCTTTTTTCACTGTAAATTGTTAAGCAGATGATTTGTTCAAAAATGTAGATTCATTTAAATAAAAATTCAAACGAGTAGTTTCCGATTTATTGAAATGTATAATGTATTTACCTCATTACCAGTGGCGCATTTAGAGGGAGGCGAACTTCATTAGAGAAATGAAAGAAGGGCGCCTTCATTAGAGCATAAATAAATTGTTTTCAAAATGAAGTTATTAAAAGTTAAAAGAAGGAAACTGAGAAAAAAGGGGCGCCGAAATCATAAATACGCCTTTGCTCATTACCTTCTAAAGATAATAGTCAAAACGTAGCCAAAGTGGCAATTGCCCCGCCACCCACTGACAATTAATATCTAACAAATATGTTAATGTTTAACGAAATTTTAAATTGGGATAAAAATTTAAATAAAAATACACTTGGTTGTCCCCTGTCCTGATGAAATTTTTAGCTACACCCTTGATTTTTAATAGTTCTTAAAAATTGTTTTACAAAAATATAAAATAGATCTAAAATTGGAATAAGTATTTATTATACTTTGACAATTTTTACAATGTATAGAATGCTAATGGATTTATATAAATTACTAAAATTTTCAAAGCATAAATATGACACAATCTTCATAATCATCCAACCTCTTTATCATAATATGAAATATGGACCTAGTATCCTTAGTTTACAAAGTTACACAAAAACTACTCGTTCGAATTTTGAATTAGGTACCTACATACTAATTTAAAAAAAAGGTAATCTAATTAACAATTTTATTTTTAAAGTAAAAAAGGGCAATTCTTAACGGAAAAATATTGCCATAGACAATTCTATTTAAATATTATAAAAAAATTAAGTATTAAAATTATGGTGCTTAAGTATAGATTTAAACAATAAAATCACGAATTAATATAGTTAATTTGTGATTAAAATAAAAACTTGAATAATTTCATTATTGAAGAAAAAATGGAGGTGAGCATGCTAGGGAAATCCGCCTGTACATAAAAAAAATATTATAAATGCCGTATCAGTACACCATAATAATACTATTTGACAAAATAGACGATGGAACACGTCGTCTGTAGACGGCGTGCGCGCGGTCAGGCCGATCCACCATAGATAAAAGATTACTGAACCAAAACTATATACAAGAGTTGAGGGTATACAAAAGGGTAATAGTCCAGAATTGTGAATCCCCGATGAATTCCGGATCGCGGACGGTCTGAACTCAGAAGATACGTGCAGCTGCATACACGGGCACACGGCTATAATTATAGATTTATACGGTGGTTGCAAACACTCCGCACGGCGCACACGACAAGTCGGCCAACACCGCTCAGCTGTTCTCGACTGGCTGGCAGCCTTGTTCCATTGTGTCCCTCCCGCCCCCGACACGCCGCGTGGCGATCGTAGTCCTCGGACCTCACTCCTCCGCCGTCGTACTCTGATAAAATATGATAATAACAATATTTTAATATATGTATACAAATACAATATAGTATCGTACTGTCGTACAACTGCAGATCGTTCCGTCGAGTAAAACGTTTTTTTTCTCGATTTCGGTCTCTCACCTTCCCGTACTTCCATCACTACTCCGGTATCCGATGCCGTCTCGGCCGTTCCGCCACCGTCGCGACCCGTAACACGCACAAGGCACAACACGCGCGACGACTCTGCAGCCGCCGTCGACGATCTGCGACGCGTTTCCTCTTCGTTCAAAGTCGTCGTCGTCCCGTTATCTTTGTTATTGTTTTTTTTTCGTTCGTTTTTGCTATTTTTTTACGCACTCCCGCCGCTCTCTCTGTTCGCCACCACCACGGCACCACTACAGCCTGCCGTACGGGGACACGATCGCACTCGCGATTCACAAGTCACATACAATATACACATTATTGTTATTATATTCGTGCAATAATAATTATAATATTACATATTATTTAAAAAAAAAAACATATTATTATCATTATTGTTGTTGTTATTACTATTATTATTATTATTACGCACAAGCAACAACTTTCGGACCGCCGCCGCCGCGTCGTTTTATTTCGTCTGACGAATAAAAAAAATATAATATCCGACACAATCGTATAATACGCTACGCACAAACATCATACGCGCACGCACACGGCCGTGCAATAATAATACATTATATTGTTGCGGTTCATCGTCGTCATCGTCATCCGTGTGCCTGCTCGTTGTTTCATTTAACTTAGTAACAACGGTCGTAACAATAGAGAAAATAATGCGCAGTGTGCTCGCCTCTGTCGTTTGAAGAATAACGTCGCAGTTATGCGCCTTTTGTGAAAAACAATTTTTTGACTTTTTCCGAAATCCATACCGCATCGATATAAAATTTACAACAATATTATACTTTAAACGCACTGATCGTAGTGACGACACATTATTTATGGCTATCAATCAGATACTATCGTCGAGCGCCCACAGAGCCCTAGCGCACGAGTACAAGAGTCTTCAGGATGAACCCGTCGAAGGATTCAGAGTAAAGCTGATCGAGGACAATCTACGAGAGTGGGAAGTGGCCATATTCGGACCACCAGAAACCCTTTACCAAGGAGGATATTTCAAGGTGCCTTATTTTGTCTTTCCTATCTTTTTTGTTTATAGTTAGGTAGGTATAACTACAGATATTTCCCGATTGGTTTGTTTTGAATGTATCTAATGGTATTTGCATTTATGTAGGTCACCAATAATGATTTATTTTCAATGTATTTTGTCAAATTCAAATAAATTACAGTGCACCACACACATAACAAATTTGTTATTTACATTTCCATAAAAGAAATCTACCCATAATACATACCAATCTACTTAACTTACTTACCTACCTCAACATGTCATTAGGACTGAAACATTTCAATCACTATTGTTTGCCTTTTCTTTGAGGCCAAACTTATAACAAACATTAATTTATGATTATATCTGTTATATACTCGAATATCTTAGCTATAGGTGATTTAAATATACCTAACATTTTAAATGTTATTATCATCTTACACAATATTATGTTTACCTATCTGTTTAGTATGTAAATTATTACCTATACCTACTTATCTTGAAATTAATAATTAGGTAGTATAAGTAAGTGCTAAATTAAAATTAAAAGCCAAACATAAATAATTTTCAAACATTTTGGGTAAAGTAAAAAATGTTTTATAGATATAGGTATTATACCTTAAATATACCTATGTAGGTACCTACATATTCAATATTTATAAAATATCAACTTAACTTTTTTTGTTATATTGGAAAGCAGAAAAACAATCTATATAATACCTACTCATGTAATATTTTTTATTATGACATCAAAATACATACATTTGTAACAAGAATGGCTTGATAGGGAAAGTTACCCTCATCCATTGGTAATATCCTAGGTATAAGTTATATCATTTGACATTTAGGTGTAAAGAAAGGAATACAATTGAGTATTTATTTTGTCAAAGTAAGAATTCATAATTCCAATTTCTTTTTAATCTGTGAGTGGGCTTGTCATCAGGGCCGGATTAAAGACATTTTGCGCCTCTGGTCGATAATTGCACCTCCTTCCTATTTTTCGCCCTATACCTACCCTTATAGTTTGATATTATCCATTATTTATACTTCACATCCATAGACACTACTAGGGTAAAAATTCTGGGGGGGGGGGGGCTACAGCCCATCTTACAAAACTATTTATTTGAATTAACTCATAGGAAGCTTATACCTAAATTCTCATACACTTTATTATGAGTCATAAGAATAATAATTAAATAGTAAAATAGTATATATTACTATATAAGCTAATATTAAAATAAATAGTGTAAAAAAACCAGGTTTTTATAACTAAAAATAATATGCAAATCTTGCACCCAGGGGTAGATGACCACTCTGCCACCCCTTTAATTTGGCCCTGCTCATCATAGATACAATTTAAAGACATGCCGTAAAATGGGGTTGCTTTAATAATTTTTTTACTATTTCATGACAATTTTACTTTTTATTTAATGGATAACTTCTATAGTATTAACGATAAAACTCTCAAAATTAAATCTTAGTTACTGTTAGTTATGATCAATTTTTTAACGTTTTAATTTTTGAATTTCTGATGTTATCTTTAGAGATATCAATCTTTATAATATGCTATCAAAGTTACACAAAATAGTGGCCAACTTTAATACCTATATTTCTTAATGTAATATCAAATTAACCTCATTTCAACTAGAAAAAAAAATTTAATCATCATAGTACTCGAGATAGTACTCTGGTGAATAAAAATATAAGTGTATCAAAGTTGCCCCATGAAATCACAGTTATCCCATTCAACTGTGGTTTAAATTAATGGGTTAAGTATTAAATTACACATTATTTTTTACCACTTTTATTATGGTTAAAAAAGAAAGTAACCAAATTGTACACACAGTTTTGTGTGTAGAATACCTCTATTTTCTGTTAAATTTAGGTAAGTATTTTCAATATTCAAAATATAAATTCTAGGTAGACTAACCTTTACCTAAAATCTAATTTTTGAATTTACTTACCTACAAAAATATTTTATGTCATCATCGTATTCAATATTTAGATCCTAGTGGTCCTACATATCTAGGAAATATTTTTATAATATATATTGAAACGTTATTGTATTTTGATTAAAAATAATCAATTAAATGTATTGTCTTATAGGCTCATATGAAGTTTCCAGCAGACTATCCATATTCGCCACCAACTATAAGATTTCTGACAAAAGTATGGCATCCTAATGTGTATGAGGTATGTTACTTATATTTGAACTTAATATTTGAAATTTTAAAAATAAGCATAATAATAAGCAATAATTAAAATTAGGTATAAAATAAGTTGGTAGTGGATGGTAGGTATTTATTTAAAATACAAATTTAACACTAGAAATCAGATATAATATTTTGAATAAGTACCTATTACCATTTAATTAAAGGTCAATTTGAACTAATTATTAACTAGTTCAAAACTGTATTGATTATGCAACATGTAAATTTCTTAAGTTACACGTATGGTAAACACTAAACGGAAACAACAAATAAGTAACCAATTGCTGATACTTCATTTTGAGTTATATACTTTTATGAGGTTAAGAATATTTAAATAATAATTTAAATAATTTAAACTTATCAACTTAAGTATGTAATAGTTTTAGGTTTTAATTTTATAAAGATAAATCTAGGTACTATGTTATTTTATTTTTGGAACACTAAAAGTATGTTAGCTAAATATTTTATTATTTTTCCAAAGAATTTTTTTTAAGTACATAGGTACATTTAAATTTGTTGAATTTCGTAATTTAAACGTGAATAGGTATATTTTTATTAATTCTTACTAATAGATTATTTGAGAAAAATAATTTCAATAATCTTGCTCTTTATAATATTATTCCTATCAGTTATTACTTATTACTCATTATAATATATACCTTGCTCAACTATAATACTAGATCGACTTTTAGTTGAATATTAAAAATACCCATTATTATTATAAAGATAAATACCACAATGTGTAGTGTTTTATTGTGTGTCTTATGTTGTGTATTGCAATTAAAGATTAAACCTACTGTGATGTTATCAAAAATAAAAGTGTACATAGTTATATAATTTTGTATTTCAATTTTTGAAATTTATTATGATTTGCCTAGTTTACTAAAAACCTAAATATTTAAAGAATGTTATTAGTATAACTATTATAAGTATAACTTAAAAATCTCGTTGATATTTTAATTTTACTTTTTGTAAACATAAAAACTTACATAGGTATCTGAAAAAATCTGATTTTCAAAGCATAAAATACAAGATGTAAAATGAATATTCATTTGCATGTTTACCAGACTGGAAATAATTTGTATGTATATCAGAGGTATCAGATTAATTACTTCATACGATGACAACATAACAGTTAAATAATAAAATATGATAATTATAATTTAGAAATTGTGCTGACTTATGTTATGTACCAAAATGTACAATATACAAAATAATAAATCATTATATAAATCAATAAACATCTTTTAAAAAGTATTTGAATATAAATAAATTGAAAAAAAATATTAATTTATTGAATTGAACTTGGCATCCTTAAAATAATACCTTAAGATCTCAAAAAAATGTAATTTATTGGTATTGTAAATGTACTACAATTATAATAATTTTCTATTTTAATTAATTAATAATTTAATATAATATTATGGTAGTAAAAGTAATCCATAATAATATGTAATATTAATTGTTATTTTTAAATGGTAAATATTAATTTTAACTAAAGTGGTAAATAATTGTTGAGAGAAAAATATTAGATATTATAAAGATATTTATTTTACTGTAATTCTCTGTGTATCAGGGACAAATGTAAGGAAAGTCAAATTAACCTAGGAGGTCACTGCCAAGTTCTTGTCCTTATAAAGAACAAATTGGTTCTATTGAGCCTATTACTACTTGAGATACCACTATGTGTTATGAAAATACCTGTTTAGTTGTAACATCAAGGTAATCATATTAAAATGATAAGTAGGATTTTGCTTATGGCCCCAAGTGAGTTCAGTATTTATTCGTTTGTAAAGAAGGTCACATTGAGTACTGAGCAATAGTAATATCAATATAAATTGTGTATGATTCTCATAGTTTTTGATCATTATTGTTATTATAGAGATAGAAGGTTAAAATTTAATAAAATAACTTAATACATTATTAGTTTATATTAATATGAGTATTCCAAGTTCCAACATAATTATATTGATCACTTTAACATTATTTTATTTTATTTTTGTTATCTATTGACCAATAATCAATATTGATTACATTGAAATACTGAATGAAATAGAAGGTTAAAATTTAATAAAATAATAATTAATACATTATTAATTTATATTAGGTAATATTAATATTCCAACATAATTGTGATCATGACTTTTTCATAATTTTTTTTTTTGTTATCTATTGACCAATATTGAATAATAATCATGAAATAATAATTATATTTATCAACAACAAAAACTACATCGGTAATATAGATGAATACATTAAATTTAAAGACTGAGATAAATTATATAGCATTTTAATTGTCTGGTAAATATTTTTTTTCATAAAACTAGTGTATAAGAGTTGTACTAAAAGTGGTTTAAAAAAACATAAAGGTAGGAAGAAATTAACAAAGAAAGCGTGAAATTCTACACTTTCTCAAAAAAATAAGATTTCCGAACAGACCATTAACTAGAAAATTACTAATTAGCTACTGCAGTTATTTCATTTCTATAGTTTAACAACTCAGTAACTTACTCATATTTCAATTGATATATTATTATTGTTTTAAAATATACTTTTTGTTACTCCCTTCAACATTATTACATACATAGTTATTTGGTTACTTATTACTTTATTTCATGTTCCGTGTATATCTAGGTCAAGGTTAATGAGTTTTTAAATAATAAAATATTTCATTACATTACATAATATGATACATTTTTTCCAGAATGGTGATTTATGTATTTCAATTCTTCACCCACCAATAGATGATCCTCAGTCTGGAGAGTTACCATGTGAAAGATGGAATCCTACCCAAAGTGTCAGGTAACAACACTACCAAATTCAATATGCAATTTATTTGATGTCACGCTTTCACAATTTCTCTGTTAAAAAAAGCCAACAATTGTAATTTTAAAATATGTATCAACATAATTATTTACACTATTTTGTTATACATCTATAGGACAGTATTACTATCTGTAATTTCTTTACTAAATGAACCAAATACATTTAGTCCTGCTAATGTGGATGCTTCCATCATGTACAGACGGTGGAAAGATTCCAAAGGAAAAGATAAAGAATATGAAAACATAATAAAGTAAGTTTTTTTTACTTGAAACATTTTATTAAAAATAAGATTAGTTGCCATGTTAATTTTTACTGATTATTTCAGAAAACAAGTTGTAAGCGGCCGATTAGAGGCTGATAGAGATGGAGTTGTGGTTCCACTTACGCTTGAAGATTATTGTAAAGTGAGCCATGTTGCTCGGTCTTCAGCTGCTGCTGCTGCTATGGACAGTGATTTTTATGTAGAAGACTACGACTTAGATGTTGAGTCTGATGCAAACTCTGAAGAAGAGTATCAAGATGATGCTACTGATAGTGGCAATGGTGAATCGTGAAACCAAACAACTATTAGGCATTTACAAAACATTAAACAATATTTAATAAACAGACATAATAATTGCTACTGAAAATTTGTCTGTGTTGGACAAAATAATTTAAGCCATTGATTTATGTTCTGTTTTGGGGTCAATGGTCTCTTTGCATGTGATCTTAAACATTAAGATGACAATATGTGACATTGTTCTGATATCCTACAGTCACTTATACACGGTAGGTTTTCATACATACATGCATACATACATACATACTCTACATACATAAGTATATATTTATATACATATTATTTTTTTGCTTCCTCCAAATTTTAACTTAACTGTATAATTTTTTAATAAATTACTACTAAAAAAAAAAAATTTAATAATAATATAATATCTATTGACTTAGTTTATAGCTTCTTCTTGATCATCCCATCTTCTATAAACTTAATTTTTCTTAAAGTGTTTTGTTTCTTTAATTATTTGTTTAAATCCTTTGTAGTCAGTTAAAATGACTGAGAATGTTATTTGTCAAATTTAAATACTGTGTTATTGCTACACTCTTGTAGATAGTAAATTGAATTTAACGTTTATTATTGTTTTTAATACTTATGTCTTATATATGTGATAACAAAAAGAAAAAAATGAGCTCATAACATGAAAATATAAACATTTCATTTAAAATTCATTTTTTTTTTTAATTTGTCTATTTTGGTACTATAAAATTTTTGTTTAGAATTATAAAACAAAAAAAAAACCAAAAACAAAAATAGTTTACCTACCAATTTATGTATTTATAAATTTTAATGATGTCTTTAATTTGTTCACTATTGATCTACATACTTTCGTATTTGTTATTAGGGTATTATATATATAAAGACACGGCTAAGAATGATTGCACGTTTTTTTAATCGGTCAGACCATTTTATGTTATATTTTATTAACATGTAAAATGTATTAAGAATATATGTGTATACGTGTTTTGGTGCGAATACCTACTTAAAAATTAAACAAATATTATGAACTTACGAGTTATACAAGTTCACATAGTTGATTAAGAGATTAATTTTAAAATTGTATTCTATTAAACTATACTATTTAGTTGGTGGTTTTATTTATGTTGTGTAATTAACACACCTATGTTTCTTGTGTGATTTGGTCTAACACAATATACATATTAAATTTCACAATATTACTTAAAATAAAACCTGCGATTGCTGTATTTGATATACAGACTTCACAAGAGAAAAATAACTTTAATCAACCCTAATTGTTTTATATAACTGTTGAATAAATATAATTTGTTCAAAATTATAAAGTACTTTTTAAAACTATAGGAACATTATTCAAAAGATAATTTCAATTTTGTCTGTCCAAGAAACACTATGATATAACAATATTATTATCTTTAATAGTAAATTATGTACCTATTGGTACATAAAATATATACCTCCACAGGACCCGTGATATACAATAATGGATATTCAAATACATATATATATATACATATAAACATATAAATATTTTTTATGTTTGATTATACATTATTTGTATGATTGTTGTTATTATAACTGTGTACGGATCAACAATATAACATTATTTATAAGTAGAAAATTATCCTACTTTTTTGTACGTAAGATAAACGCCAACGCTTAAAAAAAAAATAACTGTTAATACCATGTAAACACGACTTCTGAAATCTAATGTGTGAATGTATTGTATAATATAGTAAAATGTATCTTTTGTAATAATATCTTGTTTTTGTTATTGTATGTGCATGCATTATAATATGTTCCCGAGCGATTACAATTAATTAACAAAATATTTTATATTTTAAAATACGTGAACATAATACTATTAGTGAGGATATGAGCGTTTATCTTCATAATTGTATTCAATATTTATATTGCACATTCATCTAAGAGAAGATAACAATTATATAGTGTGTTTATATATTGTAACTATGGGTATTACTGTATTATAGGTACTTGCATATTATATTATGTAAATATCTATAGGTGAATTATTATTAATGAATTATGGATCTACTTCAAGTGTTTAATCTGTGTGGATAATATGAGCATCTAAAATAAAAAAATTAAGTTTTCATAATGATTTTAATTTTTTTTTTCTAACTAAATTTTGTAGTATAATTTTAAATTCCATATAAATATAATATATAGTGCCATAGTGGTAAACGTTGTGTTCATTCAAAAAAGTAGCAAATATTTTGGTAGGATAGGCTCGTGAATTATGTAAATGTCCTTTTAATTCATTTTACGTTTGAGATATTTCAAAGTTTCTCTAGTATTATCTATATAGGTCATAGGTGTGATTGTTAAAAGACCGACAAATATGAAATAGCCACCAAGTTTACAGCCATGGTCTATGAGCTAAGTATCCGGAAATGTATGCGGTAGGTAGGCCTAACTTACGATAGTACGATGCTAAACATTTTAATCGTCTTTATTTTTATTATTTATTATTATTATAATAATAATATTATATTATATCCATAAGCTATTATTGATAGATATCTATTATAATATATTTGTATAGGTACTTGAGTTATGACTAAACGTCTAAACCTATGTCCCGTGGGTATCTACAATATACACAGGTGTTTTTATTATCATATAGTTACATTGGTGTTACCTAAATGGGATTTTCGAATATACCTACTACTATATTATATGTACTAGATCGATCCATGTTTGGCGCGTCCCCGGGAAAGACGTCTAAAAAGATAATACACTGCATAATGCATATACTTTAATACTTACATACCTGTATACGGAGCACGTCATTAGAGAAATATAAATGATTGTACACGCACGCAATGCCATATAGTATCATTTAGATGACGCGATTTTCCATATTCACCTATTATTTTAATTGTATTATTTCCCTTACGTTCGAATTCTGCGTCATCGCCGCAGGACTTCTGAGTTTCGAGACCTTGAATTCGCTTGCTGAAATATTTTACATTTTATACCATTAACATAGAGGTAGATCGCGTATAAATGTGCCTAAAAGTACTATATAATATAATGTTCTGTGTTCAGTAGCTATTTACGGAAACTATACATTAGTACATTTTATACATAGTGAGCTATTTACGGAAACTATACATTAGTACATTTTATACATAGTGAATAAGTACTTTATATTGACTGTAGCATGCAAGTGGTTAGGTATACCACGCATACACTACATCAGCTCGGAAAGATCATAATATGTGTGTAAACGACATTTTTTCAACGAAAAAATTGTTTTCGACAGTATTCAATATTACAATATTGAAACGAAAAATTTTAGTGGCTGTGACTGTTTAAAAACTGGGAGATTTTGTACGTTATAACTTTTGCTCTTTCGCCAAAAAAGGTTGCCGACCTCTGACTTATGTGGCTATCAGGCTATGTAATATGTTATAACTATTATAGCCAATATGAAAATCGGAAAATTTGAAGTTTGAACCTGGCGGGCAATTTGAACAGTAGTGAATAAAAATATTTTTTTACACTGTAATGATATGCTCACACACCATTATAATTATAAACTAAAATCTTACACAGTAATAAATAACGGCCAGACTGTCGCTTGTAGAAATCGAACATCCCCAATAAAATCATTGTCATCGACAAATAGGTACGATCCCTATTATGCGATCACGATTTAAGAAATCGGCACGTACCTACTGGTACTCCGTGGTGTGCAGGGCGTGCAGAATTCTTATATATGTCGCCAGAGAAAATTAATGATAAAAAAGGTCCTTGCCGCCAAAGAGAAATCTAGGTCCGTGAAGTACAAAAAACCTTTGATAAAAACCGCCTACCACTCTCTGGTAGACATATTCGTATCGTCCCTTAAATCAGTGCATGAGCACCAGCCACCGAGTAAGAACCTCTAAAAATATCAACATCGATTTCCACGAGCGACAACTGGACTTCTTATGTTAAGTCAAAGTCAGTGCGTTTTTATTTCGAGTTCTATATTTGAAGTATTACCTTGTGTCACCTAAAATCTAAAAACTCTTTCAACATAATTTACGAACAACTGCGAATCAGGTAAAGCATTTAATATAATATTTTACATTGATTGCAGTATTAATTTAGGTATTCAGAAAAAAAAGCCACGGAAAAAAAAGCCAATAAAAAAAATCCAGGGAAAAAAAGCCACGGGAAAAATAATCCACAGAATAAAAAGCCATGGGAAAAATAAGCCACGGAAAAAAAAGTCAAATTAAATAATTAAATAATATATAACAATTAAAATTAAAGTATTAAATTAGGTATTATTTAAAAAAATTTTACACATTATTGGTCATATTGTACACATAACATATATTTTAGATTCTAAACAGCAATGAATAAATTTATTTTACACACTTTATTTTTATTTTTGTGGGCTTGTCATCACCTTTAGGGAAAATAAAAGTGTTTCAATTTCCTTAATTAAATATATTAAGGAAATTATTAAATTTATTCATATATTAAAATAAAATTGTTAGTATTATCACATTAATAAATTATAAGGTTAGGTCATTATTAAGTCAAAAGTCAAAACATTTTTCACTAATATTATAATATTGTAATGTTAATTGTCGAGTATAAAAGTATATAAGTATTTAAAGTATAATATATAGATCAATAAAAACGTATTGTGTGTGCTATTGCAGTTAAAAATTCTGGTAAGCTTTTCTCATTTCCTTCTTTGATTT
>NC_042494.1:120235207-120237506 GCF_005508785.2 Acyrthosiphon pisum
GATGAATATGTATAAGTAATGTATGTACTTTGTACAGGGTGATCTTTTTTAAATGTACATTGCAGTATGATTGTATGAATTTAATAATTTCCGTTAATATATTTAATTAAGGAAATTGAAACACTTTTATTTTCCCTAAAGGTGATGACAAGCCCAAAAAAATAAAAATAAAGGTTTTAAAATAAATTTATTCATTGCTGTTTAGAATCTAAAATATATTTTATGTATACAATGTGACCAATAATGTGTAAAGAAATTTTAAATAATACCTAATTTAATACTTTAATTTTAATTGTTATATATTATTTAATTATTTAATTTGACTTTTTTTTCCGTGGCTTATTTTTCCCATGGCTTTTTATTCTGTGGATTATTTTTCCCGTGGCTTTTTTTTCCCTGGATTTTTTTTATTGGCTTTTTTTTCCTACATTCATTAATTTATATGTGCTTTTCTACATACATTATATTGTACGGTGTATTTGGTCTAATTTTCGAATACACGATCTCGAGAGCCCTCCGAACATCTGGAGGAAGGTAATAGCTTAATTTTAATATTTTAACATCTGAATTAAATATATTTATCGACAGGAGTCGTATTTATATTTCTTCTTATTTTTAAGTTATTACAACACGATTAATAGGCAGGTACAATTTATTTTTTTATTTAATAATATTTATTATTATTTTATTTTATAAAATTGTTTAAAGAAACCATGATAATAGATAGGTAATTTGTAAATGTGATAAATATAATTTATAAAAAGCAGGTAAGTGGATGTCGCTCTGCTGTACAGTAGGTTACAAGTGGGTCATTGTATAATGGGTTGTATTAGACTTGAATTCAATGATAAAATATCATTGTATAAGAAAAACGATTCTGAGCGGAGACGGTTTGTCAGTCTGGATATTTTATATTGTTATTATTTATTTTATCATGTTAGTTGAATTAATATTATAATATTATAATTTTTTATTCGTTTCTATAGTAATAAACAAAGCGTTAGAAATTAAAATCCCATTTTTAGCGTTTTTTCGTAATTTTTCGGTGGTTTTTCCCGTGGCATAAATAACTATTGAGAAAATCGGAAAATTACCTCTCTAAAGTACCATCTTGATCCAATTTGATAAAAGATAAGGTACTATATGTTGAAATCTAAGCACTCCTTCTGGTAGAAATTTTGTATACAGGATATAAAAAAAAAAAAAAAATAAACTCCAACTCCAACTCGCTCCGCTCAGAATCTAAAATTATAAACTTTATAATTTTTTGAAAATAACACATTTATATTACTTTATATTACAATGTTTTTTATTCTGGGTCATTAACCTGTGGAACTGTGGAGGAGGGTACTGTAGATTTTGAACACGTGTGTTTACAATGTTTTATAATATGTTATATCTACATTTAATATTCATATTCGATTACTCTATATTATATTATTTTGGTAATTAATTTGATTTTTATTACTAATAAATAATAATGAACAAAAAAATCAATTTCTACGTAACTGGTAATAATTATATTATATTTCATTATATTTACCTTATATTATAAGATAAATGTGTAATTTAAAAAAAAAAATGAAAAATACTTGTTAATTACAATATATTCTTTCTCGCCCCTGAAAATCAAAGTCCCAAATATGCCAATATGTATATAGGTATAATTTATATTTTATGTCACAGTATTTAAAATGTGGTGATAATACAAACATTATAAATTATAATAAAGTGCATATTGCATATTATAATTTATTATAATACCTAATGTAAATTATAATACTTACCGTAGTACTTACCATTGATTATTAAAACTACTAACTAGTATTTATAGTCAATAGTAGTACGTATATATAACATATAGGTAGGTAATATGTACCATCTAAAGTAACAGTGTAACTGCAGTCTGTGACTTAGCGAATTGGCTCGCCACATCCGTTCGAGGAATCGTGATTAAGTATTCACAACAATATGTTACAAATAGCGAATATATTATTATAAATGTGTAAGCAGCGCTCGAATTGGGGGGGGGGGGGGGGGGTGCGCAGGGGGACGGAGCTCCTTTACTATTTTTTTTTTTTGCGTACCCCAACTATTTTTTTTTTTTACTTGGACGGGGGGATGGACCAAACTAATGCCCAAAATAATTTTTATTAAAATTTGGAGTGGATTTAAAGTGTTTTTTCAACGATAAACCTAATGAATACCTAGTAATTTTACATTTTTTAATATAAAATTATTTTTCATCCTATCTATTGTTTTGACTAGTAATGTTTAACCTTTATTTGACTCGTGATCC
>NC_042494.1:120238616-120243229 GCF_005508785.2 Acyrthosiphon pisum
TTGGTTAAGGGGGGTGTGGGGGCGAGGTCCCCCACGAGTCTGCGTTGAATAATTTTGTACTTGGAACGCAGTTTATAAATTGTTGGATTGAGCTCCTCTACTTAATAATTCCCAATTCGAGCACTGTGTGTAAGACGTAGGTTAGGTTAGGTTTAGTTTTGTTTAAAAACAAAAAAAAAACGTTTTAAACATGTAAAGAAAACAATACTTTAAAAAACGTTTAAAACGTCGGTTTTTTTTGTTTTTAAACGTTTTATTTGTTTTTTTTTTTAAAAAAACGTGTTTTTTAACAACCCTGCTTCAAAGTGCCAAAAATATTACACAAAGTGATACCTACGTCTTACACACAGTGCTCGAATTGGGAATTATTAAGTAGAGGAGCTCAATCCAACAATTTATAAACTGCGTTCCAAGTGCAAAATTATTCAAAAACCTATTAATAATATCCTATAAATGATAATAGTAAATTAGGTAATGATTTTTGTGGGATATTTTAGTAATCGAAGTATATTATACATTAATTTAATGTCATTAAATAAGATGGATGTAACTTACATCATGTAAGTACAGATTTGAGTAAACTAAAACTAGATAAATTAACAGAAAAACATTTATATTATTAGTTATTACAGATAATGTTAATGAAGCAATGAGTGATCTGATGTGTAGTAATGTGTATGGACGTATGGTACTATAATTTATAAAGTATAAGTATAAATATATAATACATTTTAAATATAATTAAGGGGTTCTATATGTTTGTCAATAGCCAATAGATAGGTCATAGGTAGCATCCCTCGACAGTCATCAAGTCATTGTGCTATTATTATTATTAGGTATTACTTACAAGTTACAGGACAACTTTTTTTTTAGACTTGTTTGTTATTCATGCTCATGTAGATTTTGAAGCTGACGTGGTGCGAATGTGCGATCAAAATAATATGCGTGTGGCAAAGCTTATTTTAAGTTATAGAGTTTTATCTACAACAGTTGGCCCTATTGCTTTTGATTCCATCGTTTTTAATGTTGAAATCGTTGATTTTCAACAAAAAAATCATTAAAAAAAAAGTATCCCGCAGAGTAGAAAAAATCCATAGGTTATTTTGATTTAAAATTTACTAAAAATATTGTTTTAAATACATGTTTTTTATTGATGTTTAAAACGTCTGTTTAAACGTTTCAAATAAAATCAATATGTTTTTTGTGATGTTTTAAACGTGTTTTAAACAAACGTTTTAAACGTGTTTTAAACAAACGTTTTAAACATAACAACCCTGCTTTGAAGGCATGCTCATTCCGTAGTCGGCGAGGAGGTTACTAAATAGTTTTTTAATAAAACGTTGTCATTCGTCATAGATACACAAAAATAATTCGATGTTATTTAAGGAGCCCGGTGCCAGTTTTAAAATTGTCAGCAGTTCTATAAAATTTGAAAATGTTATATTTTGATCGCCACCTTAATTTTAATACTTTTCCACTAATCTACTGCCTAATACCTATTTAGAAAGTTGATATGGTGTATATTATACCAAGAAAAACAACTTCATACAATTGGCGCTGTTTTGGTAGTATTTTTTTGGTGAGGTGACTATGTATCACCCCCCCCCCCCCTTCATAGCAAAAATTATACTTTCAATAAATGGAATTTAATAAAAAGCACTGCATTACGTGTAAGCAAATTTAAATTTTAAACCAACACAACGTCACAACTACACAATCGGTGATTCGACAGGACTGAAATATATTATAAATTATAATTATTTATTATAATTACAACGGTTTAATTAGGGCTGTCCTGGCTGTAAATAACAAACAATTGACAATAATAATTGATTATGACGTGTTTTGATGTTGAAATGCGGGCTGACCATAATACCAGTATACCCGCATCTATTTTAACTTATAAGTAAACATGGGCGATGAAAATCGAGCCTCACCACTCACCATGATCATTGCGCATTCGAAATTCTACTTATTTATGTCACTTGCATTCGCGTACTTCGTACATATGACATTTCCCCCCTCGATATATTTTTGATGTGGACATCCCTCCTCCATTTTTTAAAGTTAATTATTGACTAATAATATTGAATTTAATATGATTTTTTTTTAAATAAAATATTTATTTAAAAATGTATAAAATTGTTTTTATTTTTAAAAATATTATTAGGGTTTTAAAATTTCATGAAATTTATTTTCTTGAAATATTTCATTTTGATGAAAAATAAAATAAAAATAAAAATATGTTTATTATATCTAAAAGTTTATAGTCGTCAACTTCTAAGTGAACATTTTAAAAAGTTGCTTTATTGTATGAAACAAAGAAAATATGTAACATATATATTATACATGGGCGCAAATTGGGGGGGGATTGGGGGTGCTAAGCCCCCCAAACTTAGCCATAGCCTCCACCCCCCAAAAAAAACCTAGGACATACAATTTTAATATGCAATATTGCAATAGTCTGCTTGCCTTTAATATATTCAGGCATTCAGCCCACCAAGCCAAAAATTGAAATTGCGCCTATGATATTATAAGTTGTTTAACAAATCTATAATACTTATAATAAATTATTTGATCTAAGTATTAAATAATGAGGCTTAATGAGTCCAGAGCACTTTCGCATCACTCAGCCACATACACACACATATTATACGACTTTTTTGCACTTTATAATTACTGAAAATAAACTATTATTTCATTCATTGTTGGAATTGACTTCAACTTTATTTCAAACCATTATATTTTGGATCGCTGATGGTCCACATACAACAATATTTTAAAACTCATGTAAAAAAATATTTTTATTCTCAAAATAATGCACGGAATATTTTTTAGCACTATATAATATAGAATATACAAATATGAAATAATAAATCAACAAAAATAATATGTTTTCCTTTAATTCTAACTGTGTAAACAATTAACTGTCTCGAATCATCTATAACCGAACACGTTTAAAAAAAGAAAAAATATATTTCATACTTTCATTAAGATATTTAAAGAACAGAAAATTTCAAATTTAGAACCCTAAATATAATAGTTTATAAATGTATAATGTATAATGTATTATGTTTAATCAACTGAACTACTTAATTGAAACAATAAAAAAAAAAAATAATAAGTACCTACCTAGGTATAAAGTAAAATATAATTAATAATTAATAAAAATGGTTTAAAATTCCGACATAAAAATGATACATTTTGTAAAACAACATTTGAATTGTAGGACGTAGGTGCAGGATGGATGAAATACATTTTACCTATTACCCTCCCACCAACTAAAAATCAAATTCATGTTAAAATGTTGATTGTAAATTTGTACTACATTTTTATATCTTAGGTAGATATATTAAAATTAAAAATTGTATGTATTTATTGTATCTATAAATTAATAATATGTTCATAAATTCGTGGTTTTGACCAATTCCGTCAACATTTGATTTAAATGTTGTTGTCCTTAACCAACAAATATAGGGTACGCGGATACACCACTGCATGTCATACTGTCATCCATTATAGCTTTTTGTAGATGAATAATATCTACTATATAGATTGTAAATATGTATAGGTATTTAAAATAATTTGTTAATTTACATTAATATCTCTATTCCTATGGGCTATGGCTAAATAAATATCTAAAAATTATTTATCACTACCTATACCTATCTGGCTATCTATCTTGCTAGATACAGCCTACATGAAGGTTACTATGGATATAACATATAAACTATGCATACTTCATAGAAACATAATAAGTACATATATAAATACAATATTGAATCAGATTAGAATAGTATTACATGAGAAAGGACCGTGTCATCGCAACATTTCAGAATTTCAGATACATATATAAATAATTATCAATCATGGAAGGAGGTAGGTACCTAATATTATTTGTAGATATATTATTTTAGAAGTGTAGTAGAATAAAAATTCTATGTTGCTAAGCAACCTCAAATTTCGCCTATGGATAGTAGATGAAAAGATGTACCTATACTTCAAAACAAAATTGTTACGGTCGTATTGCAAAACTACACCCCATATTTGTTTTATAAATTAAATAGAACTTTTCAAAACTTAACTTTTTTACATTGGAACACCACCAGTGGCGTATTTAGGAATTTTGATAGGGGGGGGGATGAAATATATAATAATAGGTACACTCAATAAATACGAATATAATATACATTTTTAAAATCCTCTTACTTGTTGAGTTTAGTGTGGATCAAGGTGAAATAAGAATTAACACAAATTGTATAGTACCTAATAGGTAGTATTTATTATAAATTCATAAACTAACGACAATCCCGTGTTTAATACGATAAACAAAAAAAATAGTTAGAATACAAAATCCTGTTTTCTATTTTTTTGGATGCTCAGTTCATCGATAAGCTTATCTGGCATGATTATTGTATTGACCAGTGACATGCAAAAGCCAATAGGTACATTAAGAGGACGCTACACCCGTATGTGTTGTCTCCGTCTTACACAAGCACGACATACCAAATTGTCGTTCACTATTCTTAATAAGTGTGCTGTTGGTTTTTATGGCGATAGGGTGAAATGACCTATTATCAAACTTTTAGTTATGAACATTTTTCTGGGTCTTA
>NC_042494.1:120243824-120245065 GCF_005508785.2 Acyrthosiphon pisum
ATAGTTCCTATATCAAAGCAGTGAAATTTCCATGGCTAGAACATTTAGAAAACAGATATAGGTACCTACTTAAAACTTAAAAGTAGTATCACATTGAGAAATACAGAAAAGAAGTAAACTTAATTTTACAAAAAAAAAGTTCAAGGGGGGGAGGATCTATCCCCCATACCCCCCCCCCGCCGTAAATACGCCACTGAACACCACTACCTTCTATTATATTATAGTATACAGTATAGTATCTAGTTATAGGTTGTAACTTGTAGGTGTCTTTTGGAACTTCTTAATTATGATTTACTTATATAATATTATTGTTATTAATTAAATAAATATTGTACAGCGTGATTCACCAAGCATTTTCACTCTCATTTTTCCTTTAATAATAAATTTATCCAAATTCCGATTTTTGAAATATTCGATTTTTTTTATTCTACTTAAGGAGTGTCCAGTGGCGATGCAAACTTCTGTTTGTACAGATGTAACAAATTTTTGTACTAAGGGTAATGTTCTTAAAAATGGGTTTACACAAATATAAAATAGACGGAGGTAATTTTTGAATGCGGACAATATTTCCCCCCGTTTTTTTTTTTTTTTATTTTTAATTATTTACCTTCGAATATATAATTATTATTTTTAACACATATTTTTTAGCTTTTGTACATATTTATTTTTTTTATTTTTGTAAAAACTGTGCGTTAACTAAAAAGTCTTTAATCTTAATTTCAATAAAAAAAAAGGTGGGTAAGTGGATGTCACTCTGCTGTACAGTAGGTTAGAAGTGGGTCACTGAATAATGGATGGTATTAAATTTGAATTCAATGATATAATATCACTGTATAAGAAAAACGATTCTGAGCGGAGACGGTATATCAGTCTATGTATTAGACATATATATACTTATCTATGGTATTAAAAAAAAATTGACCTATAATAGGTACCTATAATAAATTCCAAATTAATCATATCATAATATCTATTAGGTACTTATAAGTTATAACGCGTTATACATCAACAAAAAACCGTGGTAAAATCATAGATATATAATAGTATACTTTAGAAGTTTCAAGTACCCACGAATAATATTATACAATCACAACAAAATAACTAAAATAGTTATTCTAGGTTTTTAATATGTAATTTCGTCCAAATTTGTACTTAAAATGACTATAAAAATAAACTGTTTAAATGTATATTTTAGATTTTTTGGTAACAGAATTAATTACTTACGTGGAATCTTGTTTTAA
>NC_042494.1:120245165-120259111 GCF_005508785.2 Acyrthosiphon pisum
TTTTTAAAGACTATATGTATACATAACAAAAAAATCTTACCAATAACAAAATTAGATGGGAGTGTGTGGAAAAAAAAAGAAAAATTGTAAAGGTAGTGTAACAACCGTGAACCGATCAAATGATTTTAAATGTATTGAAAAATATTGAACACAAGAACCATCCACCGTCTCCAGCGCAAGTAAGAAGTAACAATAGAAGTAACAAAAGTCATGTTGAATATGAATATTAAAGAGTACCTAAAGCCCAAGACAATTTTGATACTCCTTCCAGACTTTTCGCAACAGAAACTTCTAATTTATCAAACGAAGCAATGGTTTTATTAACAGAAGAAAAATCGGTCAAAAGATCACTAAGAAGAATTCGTAGTAAAAAGTATCCTTCTCTATGCCCTTTATCAGAATTAAAAATAAATGGTATTCAGGCCCTCCCTGAACCAAAACCGTTTTTATTATTTGATAATGAAAATAATACCAATCGAATAATTGTTTTTGCGTCTCCCGAAGGAATGTTAGAGTTGTCAAAATCTGTCAAATGGTGTATGGAGGGAACATTTTTTACTTGTCCTAAAGTATTTTATCAAGTATACATAATTCATGCATGTATTGAAAACACATCCGTTCCATGTGTTTATGCCTTATTATAAAGAAAAACTAAAAAAATCTACATTGAACTTTTTCAACACTTAGAAGTATGTTGTCTGAGTTGAAATTAAAAACTATAAGTATTGACATTGAATTAGTATTTGTCGACATTAATATTCAATGTTGTTATTATCATCTTTCTCAAAGTATTTGGCGTAAAGTTCATAACATAGGATTAGCTATAAAATATTAGGAAAATGAAAATGTTCGTCAAATAGTTGGCATGTTGAAAGGTATAGCTTTATTGCCTCTGAAATATGTAAAGAAAGGTATGTAATATTATATAAATTATTTATGTTAATAATATTATTACCATTACTTCTATTATAATTTATAATAAGTATATGTTTTATTATATTTATTGGTTAGGTATGTCTGTATGATTTATCAAATTACCTCAATGAACCAGATATCGATGTAGGGGAAAGCGGGGTATCTGCAGTGGCGAGGCGAACTATTTTTAAACAAGGAGCAAAGATTTTATTCTGACCAAACACCCACCCACCCAACCAATATTTTATGAAAAAAATTGCTGTAAATTAAATTATGTTTATTATTTATTTAACATTTATATACAGGTAAAATGACAGTTCATTCTTAAAACATTTGAAGTTATTTAAGTTATTTTTTAAGATTCTGATCGGAGCAAAACAATGTTGGTGTCTGATTTTCTACTTCAGCATCATTTTGCTGATAAGAAAATTAATCTAGTATTTTTTTTTTGTGGGGGGGAATGGTAGAAATAAAAAATTTGAGTTATTTTCAAAAACGTGGTAAAAACTAAAAAAAAAATAAGGAAAAAAGGTGGGTAAGTGGATATCGCTCTGCCGTACAATTTTAACTATAAAATTATTTTTAAATATTAAAATTGATAAACATTGTCAAAAATTGAACTTTAATTTAAATACATAAAAAAAAATATGCTTTTGTATTTTTACACTGCTATTTAAGCAATATATCAGGAGCTTTATAATTAACTTTGATGCTTTTTGGCCTAACAAATAAAATTTTGTTGAAATGTTTAGAAAACAATTTTTAAATTGTCCGTAAACAGCTCAAAACACGTTAAAGTATTTTGAAAATTTTATCAAGTATAGGAATTGATAAAATAAGCATATGATATACATTTCAAGAATCTATGGTTATTCATTTTTGAATTACAACAAAATAAGAAAATCGCTACATGAGAAGTCGAGTGAATATCCAAATGTTGTAAAAATTTGAACTTCAAACGCTCATAAAAATTTAATTTGACTTTCTTATAGACATTTTTTTATTGATAAAGGTAGATACCCTTATAAGGAATCTTGAATTACGTTTGAAAATCTTAGACTTAAAAAGAAAAATTTTTAGAAATTTTTATCTCAAAATAATTTACACTTTTAGTTTTACACTTTTTGTCAAAATCCGAACTTTAAATACTTATGGAAAAAAATTGTAATTATGGATTTTTAATATTTTACAAATTTCACTGGAACAATAAATTAAGAGCCTTGTATTAAATTTTCAGGCTTTTTTACTCAACAAATAAAATTTTATTGACATTCATAGAAAAAAAATAACAAATTGATATTTTTTGAAAATTTTACTGTGTATATAAAATGCTAATATAAACAACCAGTAAAAATTGCATGAATCTACGGTCATTTGTTGTAGAGTTAAATGTACCAAAAACTAAAATCGATTTTGTCGAAAACCATCTTTGCGTAAAAATTCCCGTTTTTTCTTAATTTTTCTTTTCTTTTTCCAGCGCTTTCAAACACTTTTAGGATTTTTTAGAATTTAGACCCCCCCAAAGTATTCATTTTCCTATCAGAAAAAATACTGTTGAAGAAAATCTAAGTATTTTTTACTGTCCTAAAAGGTGATGACAGTTTTAAAATTAAAAAAAAAAACACATCATTGTAAAATCAATATACTTATTCATCGGTCCACTCAGAATCTAAAGTGAGAATTTTTACACAAAGCCAATTTTCATCAAAATCGATTTATAATGAAATAATAACCGTATACATAGGTACATGAAATTGTCTTACCGAATATTGGCAAAATATTTTGATTCTTTTTGAACTATTGATAGCTGTATACCTAAGTAATTGTTTTTTAATTGCTGTTAGTAAAAATTTTTTGGTAGGGCAATAAACTTGAAAATGTAATAGGGACAGTTCAAAAAGTTGCTAATATTGAAATAAAAAAAAGTTGAGCGTAAGTCCTTAATAATTTTTTACAACTGTCTGAAGTTAGAATTTTGACGAAATTCATCAGTCTCGAAAAACTGCAATATACTTTTCAGTTAGAAATGAATAAAAATTTTAAATATATTATATAAGTCAGGGATGGGCAACTGGTGGCCCGCGGGCCATATGCGGCCCCCGTACCTTTTTTATCTGGCCCGCGCTACATTTTCAAATTACTTCATATAATTTTATTATACTATTATTTTCGTGTTTTGTAGTAATTATTTTAAAAATGTCCGCTAAAAAGCTAGCACTAGCTAGATTTTGAAGTACTTAAAAGTGGTCCGCAAGTTACTTTGAGTTGCCCATCCCTGATATAAGTGATGAAAAGAAAATAACGAAAAATTGCTAATTATATTGTAGTTAAAAAATAAAAATGTATAAAATGATAAATTTTTTAGTTAATGATTAATTAAAACATAGTTTTTCATAAATAGTTGATATTGTAACCCAAATCTCTAAAAATATATTCACGCAGTCATTTTTATAGAGATTTTTAGTTAAATTATAATAAAATTAGATATGTACCTAAACGAAAAATAACGTTCTTAGTTATTAACTTATTTTTTGTAATTTAAAAAAAAATTACATTATGTTAAAAATTACATGATTTATAAACCATGGAAGCTTAACCATACGGTACTGCCCCGCCTTCCCCTACCTACAGCTATTGTTGTATATGATAGAACATACGTCAATGGAACTTACAAGAGAACTACAACAAAATCAAATGGTTTGTCATTATGGCGGTCTTCACCGATATTTCCACCTTATTTATGGAATGTACATAATGCTACAAAGAAAAATACAGGTAGAAGAAATAATATTAGTGAAGGTTTCAATAATAAATTTAAAAGTTTGATAAAAACTCAGCATCTAAATATTTGGATGTTCATTGAAGAACTCCAGAGATCAAATTCACTAGCAAATATTAAATTATTAAATATTCAAACAGGTATAGTTTTTACAAAAAAAAAAAAATATGAAAAAAGACTAAAAAATATGTGTTTAGGAATTAAAAATGAATCACAAATAAAGAATTTTTTTACAAACTGTTTCATTCTTATGCCGAAATGTTTAGTATTAGTTATTCATTATATTTTGTTTATACAATCTTTATGTACAATCTTTTTTATTTTTATGTCAGATTTTTTGGCCAGCTGTATTGTACTACATTATATTATTTAGACAATATCTTCTTACTTAACTTGTTTTAAATATTATTTATTATTTATTTATTGAAATTAAGATTAAATACTTTTTAGTTACAGTTTTTACAAAAATAAAAAAATAAATATGAACAAAAGCTAAAAAATATGTGTATATTAAATAATAATTTTAATTTTATATTCGAAGGTAAATAATTAAAAATAAAAAAAAAAACAAAAAAAAAACGGGAGGAAATGTCCTACTACGCCGAAAACATCCGGAGGGGGGGGAGAAATGTCCGGAAACCGTAATATTGAAACTATGGTATTCATTATATACTTGGCCACTTGGGGCATTTTTAAAAATTATTAATGTTGATAGACAGCTAGTATTAATTATTAAAATATTCTAATCACCATAGTGTAATAACGCATAAATAGGATAAATATAAAAACGACTCCTGTCGATAGTTATATTAAAATCTGATGTTAAAGTTATGTAGGTACCTGTATTCTGTATGATTCTCTACACTCAATAGTACTGGAGAAAGATAACAGATGCAAGTACTAAAGTCACACTATTACCTTCCTCCAGGTGTTCGGAGGGCTCTCGAGATCGTGCATTCGAGAATTTGATCAAACACACCGACACACCGTACAATATAATTTTATGTAAAATGCACATGTTATGCGTAATATCCGTAATCAATGTTATAGTTACTATTAAACTTTTACTATTAAATAGTATATTGTGTGGCAAGGGCGGTAAGTGACCTATTTTAGTCACTGGCGACGTGTGTGGCATAAGCCGCAGGCGAGGGCTGCATTTCGCCCAAGACTGAAATTTGTCTTCCCACACGAGCCACACATACTATTTTTTGTCACGCCTCTGCATTCATCAATCACGGCAAAGGTAATGCAGGGATCTATGCAACAACTAGACCATAATTCTACGACAAAAATATTTCATGAAAGAAAGTTTTGATTTTATTTACCTGTTTTTAGTGTCACGCGTGGAGGTTATAATATGATTGTAAGATGTAACCAAAAGTTTATGTTTTGTAAGGACCGACGACTGTGGTATAGATTTGTGTATCTGTGCAGTGTGATATGTGCGCGCAGCACTTTTGGGGATTTTCACTTTACCGCCTGGCACTATTAGGGATTCCCACTTAACCGCCCGCTGGACGGAAAAAGAACGATTTCCAACGCTTCAACCGCTGTCGAAAACCAAATTTTCGGTGCAGGCGTGACAAAAAATATATTAAATGCCTTGTAGCTGTTTGTGGGTTATGCTGTACCTAGCAGTTTTAGATGACACAAAGTACCTAATTCAAAAATTTCTATAATGATATTTCCTATTATTAACTAATTATTTTTATCGCTGTGTTCTCACGAAGATTACAAATATGAACATAAGTGCTTGTAATTTATCACATCAGATACAATTCGATTTTTGAACAGCATGGTCTGATTGCCAGAACTCAAGAGTAGAAATACCTAGTTCATCGATATTCGTCGTGTTAACGTAGAGTTATATGACTCAAAAATTATTCGTACGGATTTTGTTTTAAATACGACAATTTTTTCAGAATAATTTACAGCTGAAAATAGGGGTTCTTATTTGAAAAATAGAAGTTTGTATCTTAATTAGACACTCCTAAACTCTTTAAGTAGGTAGTTAAAAAAATCTCAACAATTAGAAAATAAAGTCTTTAAGTATATTTAAAAATTCTAAAAATCAGATTTTAAATAACTTTATTATTGAAGAAAAAAGGGGGTGAGCATGCTTAATGAATTACCGAAAGGTGGGTAAGTTAATGATAATAATTAACTCAAGTTAAGTTTAGTTAAGAGGACACAAGATCGATAAGTTAAAAGTTAACAGTTAATAAATTATAAATTTAACTCAATAAGTTAAAAGTTAACTTAGAAAAAAATATTGACTTAATTCAATTTAAAAAAAGTTAATCTATTTTTTTTAAAAATTAGTATTTAAATCACATAAAGAGTGAATGTGTCTTTGTAGTTTCTTATTTATAAATTATAAAAAACAATTTTATTTAACTTTTATCATAATGTACACGTTTACCATTTTACTTTTACTTTAATACTATTATTTACTAATTTAAACTATACTCATCTCAAATTAATAATTTAACAAATATATTTTTTTATAATATCGTATAGAAATTGAATGTCATAATACGTGAAGATGAGTACATGACCTTCATATATATTATAAGTTATATTACATTAAAACATAACAATTGTCAATTTGTAATTTAAAGTTATTAATTTTATTAAAAACATTTATAACTGCAACTCGCATAATATAATTTACATAATTTACAACTTAATAAAATATATAAATATACACAAAATTATGTTATCAAGATAAAGAACAGAAATGTTTGTGTTTTTATGTTGGAATATTTTTACTTTTTACTGATATATTAATATTTACGTATAAACGAAAAATTTCAAAATGTTTTTAACTTGATGGATTTTTTTAAAATCAACTGAGAAAAGCTAAGTTGTTTCAACTGTAAATTAAACTAGTTAAGTTAAAAAGTTTAAAAAAAATGAACTTTTTAACTTAACTTTAATTTTTTAACTAGTTAATGCCCATCTTTGGAATTACCCTGTAATATAGATTTATACTATATTACAGGTATTATATTAGCAGGTAGGTACCTGCTAAAACTAATAAACTGCGAAGAATTATAATTTATTATTAAATATTTCTCTATCTACCATTGTATACACTGCAGTCTGTAAGGGCGTCGGCTCAAGGCCAAGTAGGAAAGGGGGTCAACATTTTGAACCCCCTTACATTTTGTTATGGATAAAAAAATGTGTACTAAATTTCTACCAAGTACCTACCAATTACCTATCACTTCAATGTTTACAAAAAGAATTATGAGTATAATATCATGTAATGTAATGGCCCATGTTATAAAGATAATAAATTAATAAACAAATGTACTTCAACAAGATGTATTTTATATACCTCGCCTATAGGTACCGTTTTATTTACTTTATTTTATGATATAAAATGACAATTTTCGCACCACAGGACCGGCGCCCAATTATTATACTATACCCGCAACCATAGGCTTTGTCAAGCACACTCTGACTAAACGCCGTCTTCCGTCTGTGACAATCGGACGAAAACGTGCTAATAGCCCTGGCCACGGACACGGTCTGTTGTACGACCTTAGAGACTAGACCCGTTTCGGAAAACTCTACCGGCCGGACTTCGGGTTAGGCAGAAGGAGACCGTTGCCACAAGGTAATTCAAATTATAATAATGTAAATTTAGTGAGCTAATAAAAAAAAATAACTGCACGACGGTGTGTGTATAGTACCTATATCGAAGAAGGAGTTGCCCATTTAAACTGTGTAAAATACAGGTAAATGTGTTATAGGTACGACATAAGTACATAACTCATTTTCTAATGCATCAATTAACTCCTAGTAAGCTCCAAAACATCAGAAATATTGTGTAGAATGTGCTTTTGTAAAAATCATCACAATCGTACGTTTAGAAATTAAGTAATAAATGAAAATTAAGCAATCTTTTTAATGAAAATTTATATTAAATTCAGAATCACGGTAGCCGCCGTCGTCGTCGCATCAGCGTTGACAATGTTACCAACAATTTTACCGATCTTATAGATTATTGTATGAATACTAATATTGAATAACGATTAAAATTAATGATATCACAAAAACCCTTCGTAAACTACGTGTAAAAATGGCTAAAAAAAGATCTTTAAGCACTATACAGACATACAGTTGTGATATAATGAATAAATGCTAAGTTTATTGCATTTAAATAAACTTATTTTGTTTCAATAATTTATTTACTTGGTGAGGAATTATTTAGAATAGTATATAGGTAAATATTTATAATATTTAAAATTTTTAAAATAATAATTAGTGATATTTTAACAGTCTTTCACCATTTCATAATTTTGTTCATCACACTTTGTTTCTTTTCAGAAATAATTCCTCGCCAAGTAAATAAATCATTGAAACAAAATAAGTATACTTAAATTCAATATACTTAGCATTTATTCATGATATCACAACTTTATATAGTACTCAAAGATCTTAAATTTTTTTTTTTACTTAGCCATTTTTACACTTAGTTTACGAATAGTTTTTGTTGTGATTATACTATAATATTATATTTTAGATAATTTCCTATAGGTATGTGTATTCATTTCTAAACGTAGCGATAAATGTATTGATTTTATAACTACCTATGCGTTTTTTCTGTGACTAGAAAATTTTGTAAAAAATAGGATCTATAGTTGGTACATTTGGGAGGTCATAACTGAAAATTCTTGGGTCTTTTTAAAATAATCAGAGGAAAAAAACGGTGGGCAAGTGGGTACCGCTATATGCTGTACAGTGGTTAGGTGTCTTGGTGTTTATCTTATACTAGCTGATCCCGTGCACTTCGTTGCCCGTTAAATGTACCAACTCTATATGACTCAAGCTTTGTTCAATTCGTTATTTAATATTCGGTGTATGGTGTTCAAAATGTATCTTAACTTTTCTGTTGCGTGGAATAAAAATTCTGATTCGCAGCATTATATTATCAGATAGGCAATCTATCTGCGGAAGATCGCGTATGCCGTGCTGTTTGTACGTAACTTTGATTTAACTCTAAAGTATCAAAGTTATATCAAGTTTATCGTTTTCACTTAATTACATAATTTCATAACCAATTAATACAAAATCCTAACCTAACTTAACCGTACTAAAATCCAATAAGTAAAAAAAACCAAATTTAAGCCTTTTTAAATTAGCCTATCTTCTTCCCAGAGGTCTAATCTACGCACAAACATTAATTTATATATTTAATATATATATATATATATATATATATATTGACAAAAAATAATAATAAAAATCATAAACATGCCCGATTAACCAAAATATAATTTATTATTATTATTTTAATCTGCAACAATAAGCTAAATTTTTATTTTATTATTTAGTTTATTTTTTTCTGGACAGTTGTCACGACTGTTATATTTTTAAAATCTAGATTTCCTACTTTCCCGGTGGATTTTCCTAAAATTTTCTTTCATAAGAACCTTCTCCGTGATATACTCTTTCGTTTAAAAAAAATTCAAGAAGATCTGATGAGTGGTTCCAGAGTTAGGTCTGTAGAGAGATTTTCATTTCACATTTATATAGTTAGATAAAGCCATAGAGCGTCGCTATAATTTATGTGTTTGAAATTTGAATTTATTTATATAAAATCACTGTTTACGAAATACGGCTCTATCTACTATATTACCAAGTATACTGCGGCCGCTGAGAGAGCCCCTAAAGCCCCCCTCTATTTGCGCCTATGGGTCTATAAGTAGAACCCGTTTAAGACGCTCTGGTTAGGTTGGATTATTCAGCTAGTACCTATGTCTTATATATTATAAATAGATATGTGAACTCATTTTATTTTGTTTTGATATCGAAGAACACTTGCCAGCACCGAACACTTACTATCCAAAAATGGACTCAGTACGACCCAAAGCACCGAAAGCATCATTCAAAAGTCGCACTTTGCAATTTGGCCGTATCGACAGTAGTTACCCGAGTCCGAACACATACACGCTGCCATTGCCGGACGTATATCGGCGGTCAAAAAAACCAGCGTTCGTCAATAAAAACGCACCGTAAGTCCTTAACCGACATCAGCAGAACCTATAGATATAATAATTAGTAATTAATAATTACGTAGGAAGTAGGCTCACTTATATTATACGTTTCTATCATAATACAATTATGATCCAACGTATAATTTCGGTGCTGATTGGTAAAATTTTTGCAGACAATTAATTTTTATAACATTTTGCACCGTGAACCTTAAGATCACGGTCTTACCGTCTCTTTAAAAATCGAATATCAAACAATCCTTTCTTATTGCATATCTAGATCATTAGAGGAACCGCTAAATCTTCCAAATATCAAGTTCGTATACGTTTTGTATTTTAAAACAAATATTGCATATTCAATTAAGATATTGCTTGGTAGAAAGCACCACTATTATATTCTTACAATCCCTTATTTCCCCCTTTAGGGATTGAATTTCCAAAAATCCTTTCTTAGCTGACGCCTACGTCATAATAGCTATATATATGCCAAATTTCAGCAAGATTCGTCAAGTGGTTCCAGCTAGGCAACGATGAAAACTCAGGACAAGTAATTATATTTAAATATATATAGATATTTTTCATCGAGGTAATTGTATCCCAAGTAGCTTAATATTGGCGTTCCTGAAAATTCAGATAGGATGTATTATTATTATTAGTATGACCGTAACGACGGAATAAAATCAATAAATACAATACGAAGCTTATTAAGAAGGTATTAATTTGTGCTCACGTATTCACACGACACAAATGCACTATTTAGACGTTTCAAAGTTGTATCCGAGGCAGTACCGGCGCCGAATACCTATTCGTTACCTGCAACCGGTACCTATAAGTATGGACAGACTGTGCACTCGACCATACAACATAGACGCCTAGAGAAGATGGAAAGTCGCGCGCCGCCGCCCAACAGGTACTATCTAGCCGCCTCTAATGGTCCAGCCAAAACGTTTGGACAGAAAGACTGTCACAAGCGTGCCGTTTACCTGACCGTCGAAGACCTGTGGTGTTGAACTACTTTGGAAATTAATATTTTTAAATTTTTAGGCGTCACCAAAATAGTTTTAAAATTATATTGTGTCAATTCACTTTAATATATAAAATAAGTATCTCTTTACATACAATTTGAATTTGTAACATTCTTGATATTCGTGATTTTTCCGTATTTTGTCAAGATTTAAACTTAATGCTTATAAAAAAAATTGTAACTAAGGATTTTCAATATTTTTTGTCACGCCTGCACCGAAAGTTTGGTTTTATATTTATAGAATAAAAAAGTAAAAAAATTGGAAACTCAAAATGTCCGTAAACAGCTCAAAATAATTCAAAATGTTATTTGTGTATAGAAAGTGCTAATATTAACATTCACTCAAAATTTCATGTACCTACAGTTATTTGTTTTAGAGTTACACTAAAAACCAAAATCGATTTAGCGTAAAAATTCCCGTTTTTCTTTTGTTTTTTACGGCAATTATGAAAACTACTGGAAAATTTTTACTTATGATCTCCCCAAAGTACCAACTAGATCAGTGGCGCCCAACTCTATTATTATGTGTAGCGGTTGCTACACCTTGAAAATAAGGGGTGGGTGGGTATAATAACATAAAATAATTAACTTGAAATATGCTCATTATTAATCACAGATTATATACCTCAATATTTACTAATATTACCAATTAAAATATGATAAAATGTATAAAATAATATAATTTTGAGTATGTGAGGGGGTGGGTAAAATTATTTCTTGCTACACCTGAAAAATATATCTTGAGCGCGCTACTGAACTAGATTCACTTTCCTATCAGAAAAGATACTGCTGAAGAAAATCTAAGCGCTTTTACTGTCCTTAAAAGGCGATGACAGAGAAAAAAAAACACAAATCATTGTAAAATCAATATGTTAATCGCTCCGCTCAGAATCTAAAATTGTGTATAACAATAGATTCTCTCAAGATAAATAATTTATGATTTGTAGAATGTACCTAAGGATAGTAAGGAATTATTGAATGTGTGGTATTTGTTTAAATATTGTACAAAACATTCAAAACTCCCCAATACCCATAGATTGGTTGACACGAACAAATTCTTGTTTGATTGTAGTACATACCTAAGGATAGTAGGGAGTTTTGAATGTTTTGAATTGTTTAAATATTATACAACAACATTCAAAACTCCCCAATACCCATAGATTGGATTTTCTTCTCATCAAATGTTAGTTCAGACAGTAAAATTAATACATCCACCATAGTGAAACTTGTTAAAAAGCAAGGAATATTTAACACTTTGCTTCTTAACAAATTTCCCTATTGTAGACATAGTATGGTTTGATTGATGATATTTTGTGATTTCTCTGTATGTTATGTACCATTTAAAATACAGAACGCTTACAATAACACTCAGTAATTTCCATTTATTCAGAAATGGGTGTTACTTAAAATGGCTGTTCATCTAAACCTTAATGTTAATATAATAAAAAATCAAAAATATTTCATAATACAGTATAAAATATTTGAATGTTACACTGTAAAAAAATGTATACAAAATAAAAGTGTGCACCAAGTTAAGAATTATTTTGAGCATTTTGTTTTTCCTAGTTATGAATATCAAACGTAAAACAATTTTCAGTTAAGAAAGACCCTCTTTTAAAATTAAAATTAAGAGTATTATCTAGTCTGAATTTTTTTGATATTTTAATTTTGATGCTTTCTTTGAACAGGAAAAAAAGATTAATTGCTCAATAATAATTACAATACATAATTTTTGGGTATTTCATTAAAAATTTTTTGGTAACTTACACTCAATAAATTCTGAATGTTCAAGTAGTATTTAAATTTCATATCTTACTTAAGACACCATTATTTAAAAGTTAAAATCTGAAGGTTAGTATTATTTTCCATATTGCACTTTCTTATAGGTTTAAGAATTACAAGCAGTCACTAAACCTAATTTCTAATACAATGCAATAACATAAATTATAAGATTTTTAATTGAAAATGTTAAACCATTAAGTAGTGTTTGAACACTGGAATATATTATGAAAAAAAAAATTTAAGTATAAAAAAAAATTCTTGTTGGATTGTAGTATGTACCTAAGGATAGTAGGGAGTTTTGAATGTTTTGTATTGTTTAAATATTTTACAACAACATTCAAAACTCCCTAATACCCATAGAAAATCATTCTTCTCATCAAATGTAGTTTGCAAGTACATCCATTATAGCGAAACTTGTTAAAAAGCAAGGTAATAATAGGCACGCTTTGCTTTTTAACAAATTTCCCTATAGTAGACATAGTATTGATTTGTTTGATGACATCTTGTGTGATACCTCTATAAAACAAAATTCTGAATGTTTTGTAACATTTAAAATCATAGAATGTCTACAATAACATTCAGAATTTCCATTTATTCAGAGATTGGTGTTTCATCTAAACCTTGATGTTTAAAATATTTCTTGTTAACAATAGTAAGTTATTAAACAAATTTTATAACAAGGTGTATGTTAATTAAACGTTTTTGTCATTAATTATGAACTACCTTTTTTTGGCAATTTATTTAATTAGGGCAAGTCATTGATGTCAGTAGAGATACAATCCAGAAAAAGGTCAAGTACATTAAAGTTGGCCACCTTGGTTCCAATGAATTAATACATGGATAATTAAAAATATGAGCCTTATAGGAAGTCGCCATATGCATTCCAAGTCAAGGGAACCACGATTATAAAGAACAGGTTAGACGTCGGCAATATGATTTGTACACAACTGTCCGGTCACAACTCGTTACAGTTTACGTAGTTGTAATAATATCTGCTAGGTTGGCGCTGCTAGTTAAACGGGCTATTTCATAATAAGTCAATGATGATGTAATTTATAAACATGTAATATCAAATCTATGAGTTACCTGCATTAATTATTCGAACTTTAAATACTTTAAAAAAACTGTGACTAAGGATTTTTAATATTTTTCAAATGTCAAAGTAACAATATAGTAGGAGTCTTATATTAAATTTTCAAGCTTTTTTACCCAACAAATAAAGTTTTATTGACATTAATAGAAAACAAGACTAATAAATTGGGAAACTGAAAATGTTCCTAAACAGTTCAAAACAAATCAAAATATTTTGAAAATGTTGTGTATAGAAAATTCAAATATAAACAACCAGTGAAAATTGCATGTATATAATATGTACATTTGTTTTAAAGTTACACCAAAGTCCAAAAACCAAAATCGATTTTATCAAAAAACAAATTTT
>NC_042494.1:120259161-120260093 GCF_005508785.2 Acyrthosiphon pisum
CATTGCAAATATTTTACAGGTACCTTTATTGCTACATCAGGATTCATTTTTTATTAGTTTTAGCTTGGAAAATGATTGGACTGGTCCTGCTACAGTAATTTCTGGCATTATAAGAAAAATGATGCAAGCTCTTAAAACGTCTGGAAAACTACGTAGGTACTCAATAAATCATTATTTATACTAAAGACACTAAAATATTTTATTATATTATTATTTTTAGATTCTGAGTGACATAATATTATGTCTTATACCTAGACTAACATACCGTCTCCGCTCAGAATCGTTTTTCTTATACAATGATATTATATCATTGAATTCAAATTTAATACCATCCATTATACAGTGACCCACTTGTAACCTACTGTACAGCAGAGCGAAATCCACTTACCCACCTTTTTTATTAGTTTTCATCTTTTATAACTGTTTTTTAAGTTAAAATTTGTCGTGGAAAGTCCGAATTAATAACATAATTAATAACATAATTAATTCTTTATATATGTTGAACCAAAATCGTATGATGCTTTAATACCAATTTTATTTTCATTCGAAAATCATTTCGAAACTTATATGCTCTTACGAGGCCAATATACCTTCAATCTATTTCATTGAGATTCAGTACGTAACAAAAAAATTGTTGGTTAATATTCCACGCGAACACGATCATGTTCAGTGGGGCTATTATTCTGTTGAAACGAATAAAATCGTACTTTTTAATACGAAAAATAAGGAACAACATTTTACTGTGTATAGAAGAAATAATTTTATTACACAATGTCATGAAAGATGGATAATGAATAAGCTCAGTGCTTTAAAATTTTGAACGCCGAAAAATGAAATATATTATGTGATACAAAAAAAGTAACAAAAAACAAGAAATAATAGTTTAAATGAAAAAAAGGCATCGGACAAGACGAGACGATGTGGGGGGTACG
>NC_042494.1:120261924-120263487 GCF_005508785.2 Acyrthosiphon pisum
AACTTAAATTCAAAAAAAATTATGCTTTGTATTTTACACTGCTATTTAAGCAATATATCAGGAGCTTTGTAATTAACTTTGATGCTTTTTGGCCTAACAAATGAAATTTTGTTGAAATGTTTAGAAAACAATTTTTAAATTGCCCGTAAACAGCTCAAAACTCGTTAAAATATTTTGAAAATTTTATCAAGTATAGGAATTGATAAAATAAGCATAATATGATATACATTTCAAGAATCTATGGTTATTTATTTTTGAATTACAACAAAATAAGAAAATCGCTACATGAGAAGTCGAGTGAATATCCAAATGTTGTAAAAATTTGAACTTCAAACGTTCATAAAAATTTAATTTGACTTTCTTATAGACATTTTTTTATTGATAAAGGTAGATACCCTTATAAGGAATTTTGAATTACATTTGAAAATCTTAAACTTAAAAAGAAAAATGTTTAGGAATTTTTATCTCAAAATAATTTACACTTCAAAATATCAAAATATTATCAATACAAAATCAATAATACAAAATCCGAACTTTAAATACTTATGGAAAAAATTGTAATTATGGATTTTTAATATTTTGCAAATTTCACTGGAACAATAAATTAAGAGCCTTGTATTATATTTTCAGGCTTTTTTACCCAACAAATAAAATTTTATTGACATTCATAGAAAAAAAAAAACTAAAAAAAATTGGTAACTGAAAATGTCCGTAAACAGTTCAAAACAAATTGATATTTTTTGAAAATATTATTGTGTATATAAAATGCTAATATAAACAACCAGTGAAAATTGCATGTTTCTATTTCCAATAGTTTTCTAAAGCGTCAGGAAGAACAAATTTTTACGCAAAACCAGTTTTTGAAAATAATATATTTTGTTTTTTAGTGTAACTCTAAAAAAAGTTACCGAATATATAAATGAAATTTTCACTAAACGTTTATATTAAAAATGTCCATGCACCATAACTAAGTTCGTAATATTGTGACTCTTTTTGAGCTATTTATAAGCATACTCAAATTGTTAAGCTTTGAAAATCTAATATAAGATTCCCTTATGCATTGAGGAGGTCAAAATTTAAAGTTCCCAATAGGTCTGAAAAGCGCGAGGAAAAACAAACATAAAATTTAAGGAAAAACGGACATTTTTACGCAAAATCAATTTTTCACAAAATCGACTTGGATTTTTAGTGTAACTTTAAAACAAATGACCGTTGATACATGAAATTTTCACTGGTTGTTTATATTTCCACTGTCTATACATGATAAAATTTTCAAAATATTTTGATTTGTTTTGAACTGTTTAGGAACGTTTTCAGTTTCCAATATTATTAGTTTTTTTTCTATGGATGTCAATAAAACTTTATTTGTTGAGTAAAAATACTTGAAAATTTAATACAAGGCTTCTACTATATTGTTAGAATGACATTTGAAAAATATTAAAAATCCTTAGGCACAGTTTTTTTTATTAGCATTTTAAGTTCAAAAATTTACAAAATATAGAAAAATCACGAAAATTAGCAAATTATTTTTAGTTATTTAGGGGATTAAATTATTTTAGGGGA
>NC_042494.1:120266161-120268249 GCF_005508785.2 Acyrthosiphon pisum
TTGTTCTGTTATCACAAATGTATCATTATCAAATGATAAACCTTGTTCGGTCTTGTGCGGTATGTACACATAGACCTTATACATAAGGAATAGCAATACTTTTTAAGTAACCACTTGGTAAAAAGTCTTCATCAGAAAAATGAGCATCACAAACTACGTATGATGGTAGATATAGGTCAATATTCCACAAGCTTTTAACCACAACTTCTTGTGACCTTCATCCTTAAGAAAGCTGAAAGTTATTTCATTTGTCATATCTTTTTGTTACACTCTGTATATTATATATTATCTAGGCTCTCTACCTATAACTATTGTTCTTTGCTATAACTTCCAGTGGCGGATCCAGGGCTTAATTTTAGGGGGGGACATGGGGGCAAAAGTACAAAATTGGCTTAACACAGTGTAGAACAATGTGAAAATACGATGATTGGGAGGGGGGCAAATTTTCCCTATGCCCCTCCCACTGGATACACCATTGATAACTTAAGTCTGTGATTCAAACAAACTTTTCGCAATGGCCGTATCATAGATTTATAATAATATAGTATTATATATTTAAATCTATGCCCTATAGACCAAGGCCATTACTCATTAGTATGAATTAAAGAGCCTATAATTATCTAGGCTCTTTACTTTTTAGCATGAATAGGTCTATGATTGATACACGTCCTTACAATGGACCTTAGCAACCTTACAGTTTTAAAAAAGAGTAGGTTAAATTTAATCAATAAACAATGGTTTTTAACTATAAAGCACGGTTTTAGATAAAGAAATAAGGAATAGGTAGGTACGTAATATAGAATAAGACTCTGATTCTTGACTCGTGAAAGGAGTGAGGGTTAAAATCATAATTGGTAGAGTGACAAGAGAGTGGACTTGGTAATTCGTGGTGAATTTCAGAATTTGAAATAAATATTTGTGAACCCAATGAAAAGAACAAAGGTGGAATTTGAAAAAGTGTAGGTCTATCGAGTCGCTGGCGTCGACCATTCCTATTGACTTGAAGTCTCCACTTATTTTACAGAACTGGCCAACGGTCAACGAGAGGTAGACAACTGATAAGTAGGGAACATTTTACAAAATAAATAATAATTAACAGTTAACATTCAGATTTGTTTTGCAGTTACAGACTTCGTTTTCTCGAATCACACGTGTTGTGCGAAAGAAAATACAGACAATAATGGTGGAAAACAATTACCAATTCATTCACATATGTTCTTAATACCTATCTAAAATCTATTATGATTTTAATAATTCATAATTCATGTGAGGTTTTAAGAGATTATTTAATTAAATTGTATTGCAGTATACATGAGATTGTTTTTGGTTTTTTTTTTTTTGGGGGGGGGGGGAGAAAAATATAGTCTGTAGATAGTATTAAAAAATTTAATTTTACTATATGGGTACAAGTTTATTTATGTCATGTTTACTTTTATAATGTACATACTAATGATAGTTATATCAATATCCAATGGAGACATTCAATCTAATAGACTAAATAAACTTATTATACAGACATGATTAAATCCAACAACGCACCCTTGACAGACTACCAGACGTAAACAAAAAATAATACTAATGAAGATTGAAGGGCAAAATATTTTTTCTCCATAATATTTTAATACAGTCACGAGGTCAATAATATTGGTAAATTAGAATTAGAATGTACATGATATAATACGAAAATATCTTATATAGATAAAACATTTTACATTTGATTGAGTAGCATGGTTAGAATATAAATGTTGTAAATGTAACATTGCCCATTACATTATTTACATTCAATATGCCGGTTATAATAAACAATACAATATGATACCTGCAGCAAGTTGTAACTTTAAAACAGATTTCAGTTAATTAGTTACATATTATAATATAATAAAACTAATTTATTAAAATATACATAGGCGTGCGCAAACTCCAGTTTTAGGGGTAGCAAGAAATTAATCCAGCCTTCTTGGCCCCCAAAATGATTAAACATTTTTAAAAGCCCCACTTCTTATTTTGTAAAGAAAGACTTTAGCCCCTTTTAAAATTTAATCCTAATAATATTTACGATTTAAAATCATGTCTATTTTTTTTTTTTTT
>NC_042494.1:120268349-120270873 GCF_005508785.2 Acyrthosiphon pisum
TGTATAGGTGCTACTATAATAATTATAGACGTATTAATTTATCAATATTATTATATTAAGTTTAAATATATGACGTGTTTTGTTATTAATTAATTTACTTATTCATATTCTTGTAAGTACTATATTTTTAAGTATATTAGCGCGTAGCCCAGTGACGTGGTGAGTATCTTCCAAACCATACCAAATTATTTATATAATGTCATTGTAACAATATAGTAGGAGCCTTGTATTAAATTGTCAAGTATTTTTACTCAACAAATAAAGTTTTATTGATATTCATAAAAAAAAAAACTAATAAAATTGGAAACTGAAAATATCCCTAAACAGTTCAAAACAAATCAAAATATTTTGAAAATTGTATCATGTATAGAAAATGGAAATATAAACAATCAGTGAAAATGCCATGTATCTACGGTAATTTGTTTTAAAGTTACACCAAAAACCTATAAGTCGATTTGGTAAAAAATCGATTTTGCATAAAAATTTCCGTTTTTCCTTAATTTTTCTTTTGTCATTTTCGTCACTTTTGAAAATTACTAGGAATTTTAATTGTTGTCCTTAATACACCAACAATATTCACTTTCCCATTGAACAAGCTATTGAAGTTGAAAATCGAAGCATCATTTCGACCACTTATCGTGTACACAGACACAAAAAAAAGTAAAAAAAAATATAAAAAAACACATATCATTGTAAAATCAATACATTCTTCGTTCCACTCAGAATCTAAAAGACTAATAAAATTTGAAACTGAAAATGTTCCTTAACAGTTCAAAGCGAATCTAAATATTTTGAAATACAACCAGTGAAGATTTCATGTATACCTATACGTTCATTTGTTTTAGAGTTACACCCAAAACCAAAATCGATTTTGCACAAAAATTCCCATTTTTCCTTAATTTTTATATTGTTTTTCCCGGCGCTTTTGAAAACTATTCGGAATTTTTACCTGCCCAGTACACCAACAATATTCACTTTCCCATCCAACAAGATACTGAAGTTGAAAATTGAAGCATTATTTCGACTACTTATTGTGTACACTGCAGACACAAAAATAAAAAACTCGTTTTGCTAGTGTTGCCCTCAGGTACAGCCAGCCGATCAAGTCTCCAAAGCTGCTCTTGACCTCAGCTCCCCAGGCCGGAGTGACGAACTCCGCCTCGTCACTGGGCGCTTCCACCGCCGCTCGCATCGCTGGCACATCGACCACGTCGTCTTTGATCCATTCAACCGGTTCAGTACTGGATTCGTCGTACAGTTGAAGGGTTTTCGACGAGTCGCCGCCCGCAAACTGCATCGCATAAAACAAAATGCCCGCTAGATCCCCAATAGTTGATTCCTCATCAATGTCGTCGATTCGTTTTAGTTTTAGTTTAATCAATGTTGTTCATGATTTTGTCCAAGACGTCTTCAATGATGGTTTCGATTTCGTGAGTCGTTTCGTTATTTTGTGATTCAGCCATTTTCACAGGTAAATTGTTTGCGTGTAGGTAGTCAGATTCAGAATAAATTGCAAATGAGCCGATTCCGAATTTCGTCCTAGGCCGTCGCCGATAATTTAATACAATCATCGTTTATTAGTAGCCAATAAGGCTTGAGGATGATTTCTGATTGCAAATTGGATCTAGTTGGTACGAATAACTGTAGTTACATGAACATTTCACTGAGTGTTTATATTTTCATTTTCTATACACCATAAAATTTTGAAAATATGTTGACCCTTTTCGAGCTGTTTACAGACATGTCAGTTTTTAATTTTTTTAGTTTTTTTTCTATAATGTCAATAAAATTTTATTTGTGGGTAAAAAATAAAAATGCTGAAAATTTAATACAAGGCTCTAGATATATTCCTGTTCAATAGCAATTGAAAAATATTAAAAATACGTAGGCACAATTTTTTTTTATAAGTGTTTAAATTTCGAGTTTTGACAAAATTTAATAACTATTTTGTTGTCAAAAATTAATAAAATGTTCAACTTTTATATTGTCTAATTCAAATTTAACACCATCCATTACAGTAACCCACTTGTACCATACTGTACAGCAAAGCGACACCTACTTGCCCACCTTTTTTGTATTATTTTTGTTCAATTAGTAAAAATATTTTTGTAAACACAAAAAAATATTGTTTCTTCGTCCGTACTGTCGAGTGTTTAAAATTAATCAATTGTTAGTCTACATATTTAACGACTAAAAAATTGTCAAAATATATTTTTTCAACAAAAAACTCGTTAGTCATTTACTTGTTTATACAGAGTATAATGACCTGCAGCATAAACGCTACAAGAATATTATATTATTACGTTCTAACTTCCAAGAAATATTTAAACAATCAAACACTATACACTATAGACGCGAAGAAAACTGCGACATAAATCAAGAAATAAAACATAACACCGGCGGATATGGCAAGGATAGGTATATATTATAAACTGTTCATGGACTGTAAATAGTTTACCTAATGTATTATGTGGATGACATTGGCACGTTAGTTATAGTTGAGTAATTTATAACTAAGACACAA
>NC_042494.1:120270973-120292557 GCF_005508785.2 Acyrthosiphon pisum
TCGTGCGCCATGACGTCGTCATCCGATCAACAGCTGCACGACGTGCCACTGGTTCAGAAATTCAACGCGAAGGTGAGTAGTAGTCCATTAGGGTTTGGACCAATTGCGGTAGAACAAAATTTGGTCAATATACCAATTGCGCAGCTTATACTTTAGGGTCAGTGTACCAATTACGCTTCATATATTTTACGGTTAGTGTACCAATTGCGCCCTTTATATTTTACAGTCAATATACCTATTGTACTTGTATTCAAATTTGCCTGGGGGCTACCTTCAGATTTAATAATATTGTTGTTCGATTCAATTCCCTCAACATCACCATAAACACACTAAAATGCTTGAAAATTAAAAACGTATTTATTGATCAATTAATTACTGGTTAAACTTATAATACATTTTATAACAATATCGGGATTTTTATAAAACTTTATTATTATTACGCACATTTGATCACAGAAGTATGTATTTGAGTGATAGACGAAAACAAGTTATCATTATCATACATTTTATATAATTAACGATCAAAAAGTAACTTGTTTAATGTGAAGAAAAAAATTGTTTATTTGTTTATATTATATTATGTATTATGCATTAATACTCTCAATAAATCGATTAGTGTAATAATTTATTATATAAATATAATTTATAATCAACTAATAACTTTTTCATAGGTAGTGTAAAATGTTTTGGGCGCAATAAATTCGTCTATTGACTCTAAAATTTATAAAGCGCAATTGGTCTATCGACCCTACAATTTTTAGAGCACAATTAGTATATCGACCCTAAACTATTTAGAGCGCAATTAGTATATCGACCCTAAAATATTTAGAGCGCAATTGGTTTGGTATGAAAAAGTCATTTTAAGCGCAATTGGTAAACTCCGGTCCATTACTCCGGCAACCCGACGAGTGTCGCCGGGTTACATGCGTATTATACATAATTCAGTGGCGTACCTGTAGAAGCACTCCCAGAAATTTTAAGAAAAAAATTTGAAAATTATTAAGGCGTTCCGTGAACGTAAGACCGTGTATTGACATTGTTATTTGTATGAAGGTTTCAGCAAAATTCAAATTTTAAATGATATTTTCCTATGGGCGGCCGTGGCATACCAAACAAGGGATCCTATCATTATTTGTTAAGCATCTCCCCTATATAATAAATTATCCCTTCCTAAGCAAAATCCTGTCATCTTAGCAATGCCACTGATTATAATATCTTTACGGAGTAAAATTAATACAGTATATCTGCACCGCCTGTTGATCGTTAATTTATTGTTGCTGTAATAGTGTAGTCGTTATTGTATACAATCTTATTTCCGTAATATGGGACACCAGTTCGCATTGGAGAATTCTCATGAAGGCATTATAAATCGGCTATCCTCGAATGAGCTCAATCTTTAATAACAAGAAGATGGTACGACGATATGATAATAAACTTATAGTGGCGTAGCCAGAGAAGTGTTGGGAGGCTGTAGCCCCTCCCCATCACATTTTAAGAAAATTAAAATATTATTTCTATGATTTATGAAAGTAACAACAAATACAAATTTTTGTCAAATTTGTATACTAAAAATAAAACTTAACATCAGTATGCTAAACTTCCAAAAAAAAATCCTGGCTACGCCACTCGGACTTATATTTATGTTATGATCGTGTACGACAAACCTAGTTGTACTCACTTGAGTTTGTATTATTACTTTTGAATTTTGTTTTGCGTAAACGTCAGATTTAAATTTTATACTATTGGGTCATTAGTAGGAAGATATCACTTTACATAAAAATGTTAGCTCTTCCATTAACTATGGTACAAATGCACTTTACCTGCCCCACACAATTTTCAAATTGTTTTAAATACCTAACTTATTTTTTATGCTTTAAACTATGGTATAAAATATATTTTCAAAAGCTATTATTTTAAAAATTATAGGCTCTTCAAATTCATCGTTGTATGGTAAATAGTGCGCAATGACTAGGTATTGCCTTATACGTACGCAGCGCGCTCAACGCATAACATTACTACTAACTTATAGTTACTACGCGTAATAGGTATTGGTAGGTATACTCGAAATTTTAATTTGGTGACCTAACTTAAAGGTGGGATAGTTAAAGTATAACAGGTAGTCGCTCCATGAAACGATTTTTGGTAGTAATTTCATGAGTGATCTACCAGAAATTTAAAAAATTTATAATTTTATTATTATACCTACCTACCTATATACTTTTAACCGATCGATAAATATGTTTAATACATTTAAGACTATATAGTATATTAGTATATATACTTTTATAATCCAATTAGAAATTCATGCATTAAGATAAAAATAATTACTTATAATATAGAGAACTGGGAATACACGGGAGAACTTTATTTACCATTTCTATGTACCACCATACCGTATAATTATAGGGTACTACGTATCTTAATGTATTACGAGTTACTACTTATGCACGTGGTTTTATTTAATAATGAACTCGAACATTGTCCATTTTTATCGAAGCCAAAAAGCCTATATTGAATTTTAGTTAAATAGGTTATATACATAAAAAAAAATTCGATAATTTTCTAACTGACATGAATGCAGCATTTTGCTTATAAAAAATAATAAGAGAATTATTAAGTGACATAGGTAGTGTTATATATTATTATTATTATTAAAGTTTGTATAAGTTATATATATTATACTAATGATAATAACAATATACCTATTATCATACCATATATGAACATTGAACATATTTGTGTAATTAACATGACAAAATAAATTTATTTTGTCATGGTAATTAACGTATAACCTATTTTTGGGTTTATCGCGTACTGCTAAAAATCGAGTTTGGTTAGATCGTGTACGACATCACTTTTCATTACCCGATTTTTATACCCTCATTTCGTCCCCGTTCATGCAAAGTACACTAAGTCCAAAAATCGACTTAGAAATTTGTATTTTAACAATAATAAGAACTATAAATTTCACAGTGTCATATTATTTACTACTACTCATAAACAGCTACTTCCCTTAAGGGAAGAAACTCAATTAAAAAAAGAAAGAAAAAAATTTGGTTACATATGGTATACGTTTAAAGTTTGAAAAAATTGCAAAAGCTGATTCATGTTTTTGGACTTGGTGTGTTTTGCATGAACGGGGACGATTTTAACCATAAAAAATAAGTTGTTTTAAAAACAATAAAATTGAAAATTGTACATTTTAGCCAAAATAAATATATAAATTAAGTTTTTGTTCTTAGAGACACTCCTATATATTTTTAAGGATGATCATTAATTTGTTTAATTTTACACTTTTACTAAAGCATTTTAATTCATTTTTGTGAAATAGTTTTTACTTCGTTTTTTACTTTGTAGAATTATTGACACTTCTGATAATTGCACCAATCATTTTACACTTATTAATAATTATTGTTTTTAATTGTATTTTACTGATATACAAATTACAAATTCATATTTACAATTTAAATATAATGTATTAATTGATATATTTATATTATACTATAATAAATAATAATTATAGGTATTATGTATTTATGTCTATCCTTCATTTAAATTAATATGTTATCTAGCTCTATAAATAAGTTTGTATTCTAAATAGATTCTTTGCACCATGCTACTTTTAATATCAACATTGTTATGTAGCCATCTTGTAAAAAAAAGTCATTAAGAATATGAACTTGTTTTACAAAGGTTCATTTTGAGCATCAGTTATCTTTTTATATCTTATAAACAAAGTTCAATAACTAAATAATATTAGTACCTAATTCTATTTATATGCATAAATAATAATAGTTAGCATAAATATTTAAATATGTGTATATAATAATATTTTAATGTTTGAAATGATTAATGAAATATTTAAGAAAAAAAATAATCATACCACTGAATTTATTAATTATTTGTTTAGGCATTAGAATTTAATACTTCATTGGAGCTAAAGTGGAACAATTTCAAAAAAGAATATGAAGAGTTATATACATGCTTGGAAGAATTTCCTAAACAGTTATCTGTTCCAATATTGATGCCACTTGGACCAAAAGTGTTTGTACGTGCACAATTATGTAATACTAATGAAGTGTTCATTAGATACAATGAAGTTTTCACTAAACAAAGTGCTTATGAAGCTAAAGCTGCGTGTGAAAGACAAATTAAAAGTATGTATTATTTATAAAATCAAAAAACATTTTTATTCAAATTGATAACATTATTAGGGTGTGACAATATGATTGAAGATTTGAAAAAAGAAAAGGAATTGTTCACAAAAAATATGTGTGTTAGACAAGAAGTTGTTGATGTTTCAGAAAAATTAGTAGAAATAAATGAACCATATGATGAAGTAGAAGAGGCAGCCTGGAATGGTAAAGTATTACCTGATAAAAAATATAATTGTTATATGCTGGAATTATATATAATATATATATATATATATATATTTATACACCAGAGATACATAGGCAGAAGGTAAAAGAATATAAGAAACGTTTAGCAGAAGAAAAACACAAACAAGAATTAGAACAACGTCAACAAATATTGAATGAATTTAAATCGGTAGGGTTTGATGATAAACTTAGTGGATTGAATAGACCAACACTGTTTACTGCATCTACAGTACATTATACAATTATGAACGGGTTTGTCTTAATTAATTTTCAAAATAATAATACAGTTATTTTTATATTTTTGAATATTTAACTAATACTTTTTATAGGGAAGACATTGATAGCAATCTTTCAAATGAGAATTTTATTGATATGGATGATGACGATGATGATGATGATGATGACGATGACGATTATGATGAGGAGGAAGATGAGGATGATGATGATGATGATGATGATGATAATGATGATGAAGAAGATGATGAAGATAGTAAATTAGAAATTGTTTTTACCAATGATATACCTGAAACCACTGGAGCTATAAAAAAAAAGAATAAAAAGCAAGTATCATTTAATAATGATGTTCAAATAAAAGAATTTGTACCAAGGCCTGGAGAACATTTTATTCGTCGAAGAGAAGAAACAGCAACAGGATCTATAAGACCTGAAGTATGTATAATAATATTTTACTTTATTTTAAATATTAAAATGCATTCATAAAGCTCCCACCTAATAGTTCTACATGACAAATAAGAAAATATACTTGTGTGGTTCCTTGCATAACTGCTTAAGATAATAGTGCATTTGCATGTGTCCTTTTTTTTTTCATATTGTGTAGTTAGTTTAAATATTATAATTAATTAGCATATAATCTAATTTAAAGATAATAATAATATCTTAGGCATACCTATGCAAAATATTACAATTTTAAAATGATCATAAACTCGCTTTGAAATTTTAATAATACCAATAAACGCGCCTACTTAGTACGTAATATCTTAGATAATATTCTCATCTTTAAATTTTGGAATTAGTCAATTTACACTTTGTTTCAATTAAAAACACAAATTGGTTTCTACTGAAAAGACATTTGGTGTGTTATCCGTATGTAGATATTGATAATATAAGATGTGTAACATGTTCTTGAACATTTTGTTGTGATTTCAATTTGTTCAGTTTTGCAAGTTGCTACTCTAGCATTTCCTGCATATACTATAATATATAACATTTCACCTATGAAACTTAAAACAAAACTACTTGATGAATTAATCAATTTTAAATTTTGTAAATTTTAGATACTTGTTACGGAAATTGATGACATTGTGGAAAGAGTATCTGATTTATGTCCGCGAAATGAAACTGATGATGAAGAAAAAAATACAAGACCCATAAGTAGGTTTAAATCTAACCGGAAATAGGTAGGATCAATAACATTATAGCAGATGTGTATATATATATATTTTTTTTATTTGGTTAATTTAAGCAGCTAATAAAGCTATTGTATACATCATAATATATTTGTATATAAACGATATTATTAGAAGTGTATAAATTAATTAAAAACCAATTTTCTATAATAAATAATAATCATTAAAATCTGTGATGTTTTTTTTTTTAAATATATATTGTCGCCGTCGTGCAAAAAGTGACCAAGTGAAATAATATGGCCAAATATAGTTACCATAGTCCTCCTTCAACTGTAGAAAAAACGACCAAGTAAAAATGTTAAATATATACCAAGTTATGGGCTGTTGTATTTTGACCGAGTGTTTAATTTCCAGACTATTATGAATATTCAATTGTGGTTTCCCAACAAAGTTCAAATTTCATTTAGGCACTTTTTGCACGACGGTGACGATATGAAATAAACTCATAAATATTATTATAATATATGCATAAATAATAATATTATATTGTATTATATTATTATATTATAATCATTATCAGATTTCTTATTTAAATATTTAGTGTTGATAGTGTAATAAATATACAGTGGAACCTCAATAAGTCAAAATAAATGCTGTTCCCTTACCTAATCCAACCTTAGTAAGTCAAAAAAATTGAATTTCCCTTGAATTTGGACTTATCAAGGTTCCACTGTATATAAAAAATGCATAGCCAAAATTTTATCGGTTCAAGCAAAATTTTCCACAGAATATAAGTTATTATGATTAGTTATGTGAAAATAAAATAATGTGCAAAATTAACAAGGTATGAAAAGGAATGGTAAACACTAAACATAGTAAAATTTAACTTAAAACTAATCGTAGTTTCAACATTTAGAGTACTACTATACAATCAAGTGTACTATTATGAAACATGACATGCTTTGAGTCAAGAATGTAACTATTTAACTTAAATATAATTCACAATCAAATGAAAGTTATATTTTTTACAAACTGCATTATTTATTTAACTATTATTAATACCCATTCAACATACAGTTTCCTTCACAACCAACCATCACTTATATGTACGACAAACAATTATATTGTACCTTCAATGATATATTATAGTAACCATCATATAAAAATATTTTGATAAATATATTTTAATTATTAGACAATTAATATTAAGGACGGTAACACTAGTGTATACCTAAAAAAACTAAATTTTCATTTAAAATAATATGACAATAATCACATTATTCACATTGTAATTGAAATTTTATTAATTACATATTTTTTAGTATTATTCATTGCAAAAAATAAAATAAAGATAAGTAACTTATAAACACTATTATATTATAAAACATTTTGACAAAAAATAATAAACAGATGGGTTAATTTTGAATATTTCATATATAAGTATTAAGTATACATGTAACAATGACATCGCTTAAATAAATATCATGCTCAAATTGCACACCAGCCAAATACATTTTAAGTAAAAATGTTGTATTAAATATAATAGTTTCTAATAATTATTATTATTACAATTACACTTTATTTTTTCAATTTGCGTCACATACATTGTAAACAAGGCTATTATACGAGTGATTAAACTAATGTGTTAATATAATTTTGTACTTTACAACCTAATACTGTAGATTAATGATTATGGTAATACAGGGATACATTTGTAGTAAACATACTATGCTCTTGCCACAAATTGTTGAGCAAAAGTGTAGTGACAATAGTGAACTGATAATGTATAAGATTGAAAGCACCAACTAAAATTTGTCCCTATACATCATTAAACCACACTATTAGTATATAGTTAAACATTTAAAAACAATGAAATATCAGCTATGTCAATAGTTATATAATTAAGTGATAAAAAAGTGTAATTTAACTTAAAATATGAACAGTAAAACCTATATTTGTTTTGACTAGTATATTTCAGACCACATAATATTTTAGCTATACAATGATATGACAAAATTTTGGGAACTTTGGTTTCTAATAAGTAATGAGTACATTGAATTTTGTTTGATTACATTAATTTTCTCATAGTTATTAGATGACTTTAAATTTAACTTGGTAAATTGATCGTTATGGTTCAATTAAAGTACTTAATTAAATGGATGATGAGTATTCATATACAACTATACAAGCTTGTCAGTATACTTAAGCCCTTTTAAAAATAATTAAGAAAGAAAAGAATTAGATTGTTTATACTTTTTTTAGTTAAAATATTAAATTGATTGATTACATAACTAGCATCTATGCAAAGTTATGTTAGAGAATATATTATAATAAAAAATAACATTGAAAGCTTTTTAGTTTTAATGGTTTAGACAGAAATAACCTAGATTTTGAAAAGCACCACAGCTTTTTATTCAGTAGCTGTGTAAAGCGCACAATAATTATCTATTTTAAGTGGACGGCCAATAATAAAAAAACTTATACTTTAACAATATAAATAAATATATTCAAGATGAGAATACATGGAAAGTAATAAGAAAGTAAAAATACACTCGTTTAATGAAAATCAAATCTAAAAATTATTAATTTGGTCAAATAGTTTAATATACTGAATGATAATCCCAAGAACTTTGTTTATAATAAATAATAATTAATAACAAATGTGTGAATTAAAAAAGGTAAAAATTTGAAAATACATCAATGTTAATAAATAAAAACCTAGTATAAGACATTTTTTGGTACAAAAATATATGAAGTATTTTTGGGAATTCTTATAATTTAATAATACTTTTTAAATTGGTCATAATTTAATTCCACACACAAAACCACAATACATATTATGTATATTATGTATTAAGGTTTATAGAAAGTAGTTTATAGTTGCAACTTTTGTAAGTTTCTGAGTGAAATATTTCTTTCATAGGTAAATATACCAGTGATTATGATTTGGGGTTGATGGACCGCAAGCAAAATGAAGGAGACGGTGATGGTGAATATACTACAGTGGGCGGTGGAGGAATTCTTTGACGCAGAGCCAATGTATTTGGGGGACTTGTCATATCATCTTTAACTTGGCGGTAATGTAGGCCGCCTAAACCATCACAGCGACTCAGCAAGGCCAGCAACAACGTTTCCAGTGCGCACAAATAACCTAAAGCCTGGTTAGAGGTGAAAGATACATAAAATATAATACAAGGTATAAATAGTTTAACTGTAAATACTTACTGCAGCAACGAGCAATTGATGGCGTGTAGCACGCGGTACCCACGTATAAAACTCATGAAATGAATATACTTGATGAAGGACTAGCGAGGAGCTTGTGAGACACAATATGGTCATCATGACGTAAAACAGTACATTCTAGTGGAATAAATTAAACAAACGTTCAGTTGAAGTCATAAACATAATATTGTAAATTTTAATAGTTGGCATACGCTCTTTCACTATGCTAACATGCTTACCAATTTTCCCCAGTTGAACGGAAATAGGTATACGATGTGCGTGACATCCAAAAAAAGAATAGCTCCAGTTACTAGAAAATTGAATAATGTGACGAACAGTATGAATCGTATCCGATTAAGCATTGGTAACATGAACAATGCCAACCTGGAAGTGCCGGCAAAGCACAGACATAACATGCACAAGACACAGGTGACCTGGAAAAAGACATGTAACAATTAGATTAGTCATTAGTCGGTATGTGTTGCCATTGCGATTACCGGAAGAAAAGCCCAGACTCATACCTATTTTTATATGGAACAATAATATTAATTGTAAATTAAAAGAAAGGAATAAATGAATAATAATCAAATATAAATATATAATAATGTATAAGAAAATTAAATAAATACAAATTTTTATAATTTTAATTTTGTGAATTTTCGACTCCAAAAACGATTGTGATCGGTCTTTTTGTGAGACAGTAAAAAACGAGTGCGACTTTTTGACCGATTATCCATATATTACCGAGGCAGTACAAGGCAAAACTCACCAACAGTAGAACTCGAATGACGCCTGACGGTGTTTTCATTGGCCTTTTGTCGTAGTGCAACACCACCCCGTTGTACCTGGCCCTAGACGCCTCCTGATGTTTGTAGTTAGCGTGGGAATCCCATGATCCCGGCGTGCCTGCCATGCTGTTGGTGACTTCCAGCCACGATCCTCCGGTCTGGCTGCCGTTGATCTCGAATTCTTGTTCGTCGTCGATGGGAGCGATGTTGCCCTTTGGTTCCAAGTCGTGGATCTCTTCGAGCAGAACCGATATTTCGTCGCTAACGTACAGGTCTGACACGGAACTCAATTGGGCTGGGCCCCGCTGCATCACTGTTCTGCAGACACCTGGTATACCACCTGTCATACATCACACCGTCCATCGTCCAGTATAATATTCTCAACATATATATTATATTATTACAACATAATATAATATACTCGGGTTTCAAAGTTTCGTCAAGACGATACAAATCAAAATGAAACATTCATCCAAAAAAAAAACGCGCGTCATGCGAGAAAAAAAAGCTAAATAAAAATCAAAAACAATAAAAATAAATAAACTCAAATACATATATTATGATAACAGCTAAGTATATATATATAATATATTATAATAGTGAGACCGATGTGCGACTCGTTGTCCTGTTAATCGTTATATGTTCGTACCATGCACACAAAATATCAATATAATATTATTTATAATATAATGATGCTTACAGCGAAAAGGAGAACACTCAAAGGCGTATAATATTTATTACTGTCTTAGTACAACGACCTGTTCCGTGGCAAAAACCGTATACATTGTCTCCAGAGACGACCAAGAGTGCGGTGTAATACGTATAATATATTTTATGGGTAGGTTAATAGGTAAGTTAACACGACGGCTGCAGCCTTTTGCCACTGTCGGTCAAATGAGCTGAACACAAATACGGCGACAGTGTCATTTACTCGGAAAGGGTTGCACATGACGATGCACGCAAAAACTGACTAATGGAAAACTGTACATCACTCAAAAGCATTTCGTATAAAGTAATAACGAAAGGGGTTGTTAGTTCAACGACCGAACCTTTTGAATTATAAATTTCTCTGGGGAGAATGCGAATAGATAAAACCCACGCGACTGACAAAGAGAGATGTCGTCTATATATAAAAAATAACCACGATAACAAAAGTATTTTTTTTTTTATTCAAACCACCGAGTTTTCTCAGCCGATCAGTTTGATTGAATTAATTCTATTGATATATTAAAGTTATTCAATCTACACAAACTCAATAATTGATCAAACGGTATGTTAATCAAAACCTAAAGTTAAAATATTTTAATTAATAAATAATATTTATTTAAAAAAAAATAAAATACTACATTGGAATTATATTACTAGTTTTTTTTTCGATTACATAAAAACCTTTTATCTCTTGTACCTACCTCTAACCTCTATACACTCATCAGTTGTGTACAAAATAATATTTACCATAATACTCTGTCGTTTTGAAAATATTAATCGTGACGACATTGATTTTTTTAGAAGTATTTTCATAACCAATAATTATACTAATAAATAATTTCCTTTGAGAAACCTCTTTGGTTCCATTACCTGCCTAAGTTGTTAATTGAGTTTAGCACTTATAACGTATATTTATTTAAATGAATACATCATAAATTATATAGGTATCATCACAGAATTTTAATACGCATCCTCCACTTTTTACTTCACCTATATCGTAGTTATCCACTTCTTATTGGCTGTCAATCATATACATACATATATAACATAGAAAAAATCAACCAATGAAAAGTGGAGAACTACGATATGGGCCGGAGGTGAAGAAGATGCGTATCTACTGCGCAAAACTAGTACAACTGTGATGATACCTATATAATTTGTCATGAATAAATATGAAATGGAAAGTATTGATTGTATCGACAAAAAAAATACAATCGTATAATATTACAAGTATTGACTATTTATTTTTTAATCAATAAAAATAAATCACATAATAATAAATATTTAAACATAACAAAGCATGATAACAAAAAAATAAAATAAAATCTTTACTAGGTAATTATATAAGTATAATGTAGATTTGAAATACATGCAACATAAAATAAGTAGGTATAAATAGTGCTTATTTTAAGTCCAATAGCAGTAAAAGTACGCTTGAAATAAAACAGGGTTATTTAAGTATTTTATACAATAATAATACGATGGTGTTTTTTTATATACGTACCTACCTATACCTAGGTATTGACCAACTATACAAATTAAAGATAAAAAAAATCCCAATCGGCGTTACAGGGCCGACAGACAATTTAATAATAATTAATAATAGAGTATATTATCTAACCAATACAAACATAACTGCAGAATATAATATTTGGGTGATCGGATGATATAACGTAGGTAGGTAGGTATATGACTTTTTAATTTTAATAACTCACTGGCATAAAAAAAAACACGAGTCTGTCAAAAATACATCATTATGAAACCACAGCGGAAATCTTGCAGCACTGATGGATTCGCTCGCGAGTCACATCGGTCCGGCGGGCTGTGCGATCTTACAGCTGGACTTTGCGTATGTCATCTTCCCGGAAGTCGACCCGGAGCCTGAGTATCTGTCGTATGCAGTCGGGCGTCAGCTTCCACGAGAACCGCATGCCACTGTCTGGGTTGGAAAACTCATTGAGGTCGGACGCCCGTTCCAGGTTGAGCACTGTGGTGACCTGCACCAGCCGGGCGAATTTCTCGCGGACAGGCCACGCGCTAGCCCCGCTGAAGTAGTTTATGAGCGTCCGGACCACCTTGTCCAGTGCCATGCCACCCAGCCGGTTGAATTCAGTCTTCATCACAGCCCGCTCCAGTTGCGTGGCCGTCTCCGCGGCGACGGCCACCACTAGCATGTCGTAATTGTTGGGCGTCAGCCGGGCGCGGAACTCGGCCAGTGTACCGTCGATGTTCCGTACCAGTGCCACCACAAACGGGTTGTCGGCCACAGTCTGTGCGAATTCCGTTTCGTCAAGCGTGAAATGCTGCTCGTAGAACGGTTCCGTCCACGCCAGAGCCTTGGGCTCGATTAGCGAACTCTGCAGCTGCCTAAACCCGGACCGGTTGGCGGCCACCAGCGACGCGTTCACCCGGCTGAAGTCGTGCAAGCAGCTGTCAAGCTTCTCCGCGTGACAGCCGCGCAGCCTGGCCGGCACTTCGTCCCGGAACGCTTGTGACAGCGACTTGGAGTACTCGACCGCCACCTCGGTGCTGTTCAATGCCGCTAGGAACGTCCGCCGCACCTTGTCCAGGTCGGGCGTGAACCGGTTGAAGTAACCGGACCCCGGGTAACCGGCGCTCAGCACCTGCGTTAACACCGCGCACATGTCCGCTTCCAGGGCGTTGACTGCGTTGTTGATGACCGCGCACAGCACGTCCAGGCTACCCGACCGCAGCGAGCGCATCACGCACTTGCGCACGATGAAGAACACGTCGTCCACCATGCTCGATGTGAGCGCGGCGTCCCCGTCCCCCTCGATCGTGTCCATCAACACCGCCTTCCTGATGCTCTCCTCCATGTAGTACCTCTCTAGCTCCAGGTACTTGCCCATCATCTCCTGTATGCAACAGCACAACCGGCTGTTGTCCAGAACAGTTTTAGCTGTCCGTGTTTTCGGTTCAACGCCGTCTGCGTTCACTGTCCGTTTGCACACGAACTGTGCGTACAGATCGTACCGTGCCAGGATCATCACGATCTCCTCCACCAGCAGATCGATGTCCTTGGAGTCAGGCCGCGCCGCAGCGTTCGCGTCCGATTCTTCCCACACGGTCTTCAAGAGTTCTCTGATCTTGCGCGTCTTGAGGAATGTTCGCAGCAGGATGTCACCGAACGTGTCGCAGTGAATTTGCAAATGCGATAAGAACTTCAACACATACTCAGGACCGTAATGTGTCTCGATCAACGGCTGTTGAACCTCGATCGTCTTGGCCACTTCCTCGAAAATAAACGTCAACCCGTCGGCGAAAATTACACTGGCACGGTTGCTCGATAATGGCGTTTCCATGACATTTTTTAAATTTTTGTCCGCCGACACTTTTAATAACCGCCCCAAGTAATCGACAAACTTTTCCAAACCCACTTCGTGCATTCCGAGTAATGGGAATATTTTAAAATACCTTTCTATAGACTTCGAGTCTTGGACCAAAGACGCGTGCTCGAACCTTTTAGACACTGTGTCCTGAAGGAGCTCTGAAGCTTCCTGCAAGTGTTTAAGAGCACTTGTGATCATTGAACAATCTTGAGCCATATCGTCTGCTGTGCGTTGCAATTTTGTTTGGTCGATAGACAGATAGCGATGTATATGTCCGGCGGCTTGTTCTAATTCATCGTTTTTCATTGCAATCTGAACACCTTCGCTACACAGCTGTAGGTCTAATAAGTCTTGAACTCGTTTTTGGCATTCTGATACACGTCCGCGTATTTTGTCCAACTGCCGTACTTTGGACGATATGTCCTCGGCGAGTTTAGAAGAATCGTGAATTCTAGTTTGAATTTGAGATAAGTTTTCTTTAATTGACGTTAAAGTACTAAATTTCTTAGTAACAGAGTCAACCTCCTTAATAACAGTAGGCCATTGATTGGTAAACGTTGCCAGACGTTTCCTTGAAGCAATTTCATCTCTGTCCAGCAACTCCAGTGCATTGTTTATTTCATCCAGTGTAATATAGTCTTCGTTACTTGACATCATAACCTTTAACAAAATTATAATGTGGAAAAAACTAAACTATTTTAAGTTGTTACAATGTACAATTATACTTTCCATTTTATTACCTAATACAATTTTTTTTTTTTTTTGATGCCAAATGATCGAGAAATGATAAACTATTTTTTTTATCATCTGCTTAGATTCTTAGTTTATATGTAGGTAATTTCATAACTAAATTAAAGAAAATAATAAAATGTGGTATATATTTGATTATTTTATAATATTTTAGGTAGGTACATTTACTTAGTTGAATATTAAAATATAAATTAAATAAAACATTAAAATGGTTTATTAATTTTTATTAGTTGTGTCTTATACTTTTATCTATTATTTACAAAAGTCACTTTGTTCATGAACATACAATGGTGAAAAAAACCGGGATTTTGAATAAGAATTATAAATATTCAACAAATGTTGTAAAAATAATAATAATAAACGTCTATTATTTCAGTTCAAAATGACTACATACTTCAAAAAATTACATTTTAATAAGTATTTAATAAAAAAACTAACTGACTTTAGATTTTCATAAATAAAATAAAAATAAACTTTCTAAATCTTGGTTAACAATGTAAAAAATAACAACCTACTTATTTATAATTAAATAAATATAAATACAAACAAATAAAAAAATGTGGAGAGCTTAAATATAATATGTGATAATAATATGTTTATTCAGATGTTTATTGGCATATTAATAAATTATTAGGTAATATTAACTAAGTAGGTTTACATTATAAATGTCTTTTATAATTTAGTTGATTAAAATATAGGTACCTATTACATAGAAACCCTTGTTAGGTGGTGGGTTTAATAAGTATTTGGTTAAATAGCTATAATTTATAAAAAAAAGTATTAAAATACATAAATTATTATTGCTGAACAGTTAATGCTAATTGCTTTAACTGTTTTAAAACAGTTTCTAATAATTTCTTTTTATCCCTTTCACTTTTCTTTAATACTGAAAATACACTTTTTTTATCAGCTTCTTTTAATTTTTCTAAAACAATAATAGCTGTAGTTGGTTTAACATGAGAATATTTTGACGTTTCTTGACCATAATCATGAAAGTAGGTTGACCAATCCCAACTCAGGAGTAAGTCCAAAAGTTGTCTCAATGGTGCAAAATGTTGAGAAAAATCGGGTTCATCAGTTTTTCCAACAGGCTCTGATGCAGCAAATAGTTCACATTGTATAACATCTAGATTCAATTGATTTAAGGCACCCATAGATAATTGTTTAATATCATCACTGAGTAATAAATTTAATATAGATTTTGATATGTGTTCAAATGCTACTTGACACACATGCACAGACACTTCTTCAGTAAGATTTCTTAATGCATTAAAAACAACTCGTAGAAAGTTTATTAAGTCAGTAACAAATGAGGAAGCTTGACCAGTTGGTTCGACTAACATCCAATCATAGTCTTCTAAATCTAAAAATTCATTCAATTTTAATTTCATTTTATCATACATGTGATGTTCAGCATCATTTCTGGCCACACCCAATGTTATGCCTGCATCATCACCAACAGTACCACCAGTAGATCCAGTAGCTTCTGATACAAATTGTTGAATTGATTTTGATGATTTTTCCAAATATCCAGTGTCAACAATAATCTGTATTACTTGTAAAAGACCAAGTCGTGGTTGATGAAATGCAGATGATAAGCATCCACTAAAAGTTCGAGATAGTAGCAATTTGGTAGATTTTTGAACCATTTCATCTACTTCGCCTTCACTAAAATTTAGGTCATTGGAAAACTTTAGACAAGCAAATATAAACTGTTTTACTTGATCATAAACACTAGGCACCATTGAAGAAAATGGAAATTTCCTTGGAAATGTTGAGGATTCTAATTGATCATCTTGATAAGGAAAAGTTCTTACAACATTATCATATTGATCTTGATTGTCAACCTCGAGATGACAAAAAGTTTCTCTATATAAAATATCCCTAAACACTTGAACCCATTTTTGCATAAGTATTTCGTTGTAATGTTCTTGTATTTCGTGTAATAATTCCATATAGTTTTTAACAGGATATCCATAACTTCTAAGAGTTATGCAAAATACCATAATTAAATCTTTAATTTTTAAGAGTAAATTTGCATCCGTACAGTACGCAGTATTTGTTCTCATTATGCTAACTACCTTATCAGAAGCCATTTTCCACAAGTCTTCCAAATAAGGTCTTGTCAACAATCCATTACCGGTGTTTAATACATGATCTTCTACAACAAAAAATCCTACAATGCACTGTAAATAATAGCAATAGCTTGCAATAGATTCGTGCATGTTGTTAGGAGGGTGTAGAGTTAAAAGTGCTTGTTCTCTTCTTTGTTGCCTATAATAAGCGTCAAACGTGTCTCGTGAAGACAATACAGTACAAATATGAAGACAACGGTATACAGGTGAAAAATCAATAAGATCTTGTGCACTCAATGAATCTTCATCATCAGAGTTATCTTCTGGTGAATCTTTTTTCTTTTTTAATTTAGTTAAGCCAAAATCAAAGTTTTGTTGTTCAACACTATGTTTCATAGCAGCTTCACCAACTTTTGATGAAAATTTTCTTATGGTTTCTAAAAAACAATTTAAATCTGACATAGATGATTCTTTAATATTTTCTCGAAGCTTAGGAATTTTTTCTATCATTTGTCTAAAAAATTTATAATGCGATACTTGAGGCAAATATAATTGTTCAAGTTGTTCTAATGTTTTCAGCGCAGGATAATAGCGTTTTTCGGCCATTTGCTTTTGTAATTTACTGTATGAAGAGAGTGCAGGCAAACATAAAGATAAGCTATTAATAGCCAATTGAATATTATTCTCCACCTGTCTGGCTTTAACCAATTCTTCACCGGCATTGGTGACCTCAGCAACAATAGTTTGTACATTTGAATTCAGTTGAATAACTTGTTTTTTCAATTTAGATGCTTGGTTTTCCACTTGCTGCAATTCTCTGATGGAATCTATGAAACCTTGATAATAGAAATTGCACATACGTTCGATTTCTTTGTCGTACTGCTTGATGCGGTTGTCCAAAGTGTCAATGAATTTGCGGCTGTCGTCATCTTGGTCGTATATGGCTCGGAAAGTCGGGCCCCAGTAATCATCGATGCCTTCAATCTCTTGTAGCAAATGCTCTTGGTTCTGCATGTTTTCTACACAACAAGCTAGCACAAAAACAAAAACATAACTGGTTTCTTTTTGTAACTTACAAAAACCCTATTCCTATTTTAATTAAAAATGGATATGAATGTCCTAACTGTAAAGAGGACCCTCATCTTGGTACATAACACAGTCAACCCACTAATTGATCATTGGATGCCCCAAAAGTTTAAATTCCAACACAATACTACTACAAAAGAAAATCAAGCCAGCTAATATAGGAATAAACCATGGACCAAGATATATAAATCTTAGTCGGTGGAATAATCAAAATAAAAATGAATTGTTGCTAACTATAAAAAAAAAAAACCAGGAACACTACCTACAAGCTACACGTTTGGTATACTATAATATTTTTGTTATCATTGAATATTTTTACTTACATTTATAAAGATACGTGGAACGAACGAGACATCAATCTCAATGGATGGTGAACGGTTCGGCGGGCAAACTTTACAGATTTCCGGTAAGAAAGTGTTCAACGACACAGGAAAACTGAACCTAATAATAATCCTTATAAATTATGATATGAGAATGTTCCGTCGTTCGGCGGCAGACTACAGTGTACGAGTCGACAACAGAAATTTAATATTAAATAATAAATATTAATATCTAAGCGGAAGGACAGCAGAGGGTAGAACTTCACGTCTCGCGATCCGCTGGCAGGCGGCGGCTGCAGAAGTGCAGAATGCAGATTAAAATATTAGATGAAAAAAAAAATCGAATGTAAACACAGTGAGCCGTCTGTGGCAGACGCCGTTGACTACGTCGCCATGCAGTGTGACCAATCTTCGGTGGCGGGCTATTCGAACGAAAATATATAAATAATATTATTGTGACAACGAAATAATGTATTTTATTTTCATAGATAGAATAAACTATAAAGTATAAACATAACAACATAACAACATACACAACGCGACTATTAAACAATAAATTTGAATTTTTATTTTATTTTAAACCTTTGAATACAATGATGTACGTACACTAAAACAAATAATAATAGTTACTAGTTAGGTATACGAGACGGAATAAATATCTAAATTATATTATTTAACATAAATCTACGGCGAAACGACGCGTAGAGATCTATAATATAATATATAATATTATCATTAACATTATGGCCGATGCAAATCCGGTAAGATTCTTTTGAAATTAATACCATTGTAATGGGTGGGAAGGAGGGCGTTTCGTGTGCAATTCGTTTAATCGGTGTTTATAAAATAACTATGTTTATTATAATTTATCAGTATCCATAGGCGTGCGCACGGGTGCTTTCGCTACACCTGACAATTTATTTTGGATTTAGTGGGCTAGTAGATATTAATTTGAAAGATAGATAGGTACATAGAATGAATAATTTTAAACATATTGAGTTTATTATTAAATTGTCATTTTATAGTATAGGATTAAAATATAATTAATGTTCAATGTTATTTAAATGAAAAATGATAATACAAGTACAATTTTATATTAAAATAGTATTATCATAATTTTATGATGTCGGGCCAGTCGTATTATTGGCTATCACGTTATTACCTTTCTTCAAGTACAACAAATTATAATTGTCTACTGTAGCAAAGATATAAAGTACTACTGTAAGTACACTTGAAGTACAACAATTTTATTTTCTGTTGAACTGCTGTCTGCTACTGCTGCCGAGTGTCGATTGATTTTGACGTTGTAGTACATAAATACTTGTTTTTATAATGTAGTAATTTTTTATATATTTAAGTAATATAAATACAAATATTCTATAATAGTTAATGACTAAAGGCTAATAAGAAAAAAAAATACAAATAGTTTTAATGATTATTAGTTATTATTCAGTATATACTATGAATTTATACATGTATTATATTTAGGGGGTGGGTGGGTCGCAAATGCAGTTATTCGACAGGGGCGCCAACAAACTTCAATACTGTCCTGCTTATTATTGTTATTTTATTACCTATGTGATGTTTAATATAATTATAAAAGTATAGAGTAATATATTATAATACATAAAAATATTATTAGGTAGGTAATTTTTATTTACAATTTAAAAAATTTCTTATAAAAATATAATATTATGCATAGTCGTAGACTGATGAATTTATATGGGGGGAGGGGGGCTATACTCTATAATAATGATTCGGGTACACAAGTGATTATATGAACGTATAAAATATTACATTTTTACATAGTGGGGCTAAACAGAATTCAAGGAAGGGGGGTAGGGCTATATAAATAAAATAAGTGGGCTGCTTATTGTTCTTTAGGGCCGGTTAAAAGTGTATGCTGCACCCGACACAAAATCCTGCGCACGCCTATGTCAGTATCCATTTCAGCTTGCAAAGTAGCAACTAAATTAATATTAATCTTCAAATTCATTATTATTGTGTACCTAGTCGAGGAGTTATGATGTATAAATACACCTATTTTCTAGCCTTGGCATATAATAAATGTATATAATATGTTATTGCGTAATAGGTATAATATGACATGTTCAGAGTTAAATACTATGACATCTGACGTATATTCAAAAGTTTTTTTTTAGATATATACAAATACAATTGTCAGATATTCCTGATCTATGACCTGTATATTATGTATATGATTAAATTTTTTCGTTTTGACTTTTGCACAGCAAAACCGAGACGAAGGCATGTCGTCGAACAGCGCTGTAGACCGTGTGAAATGGCAGGATCTAATGTCCACGCTTATACTGGATCGATTGGAAGCGTCGTTCGACAACTGGGACGATGAATTGCCACACACGACGGGGCGAATGACACAAAATACAAAAACCGACTGTGATTGTCGTTCACAGCAGTGCACCATCGTCGAGGGGGAATCGTCTAGGATGGCATATTTTGATTCAGCGTGCTATGGCGACGATATCGTGAACACGACAACCGACCGAGACTCAATCGTATAAAATATTTATATTTAAATCTAAACATTATGCTATTAATATAAATAGTTGCATAACACATTTTTTCCCTACAAAAAAACGTATGATTTAGTATAGTTTATACGAATATACGATGTAGAACGACGTGATATAACACCCTTGCACGCACCCCTGTAAATAGTGACTATAGCGAATGATTCACCAAGCGTATTCATTGCTCACCCCCTTTTTATCGTTCAATAATGCAATAAATATTCACATTAATTTTTTAAATATTTTTTTTACCATAGATGTTAATAAATACGGAAATTTAGGTATAAGGTGATAATATGACCTTATTATTTTTATGTTTGACAAATTATTTTTTTGAAAATGTTTTATGCATCTAAATTCAAACGAGTAATTTCTGAGTTATTTAACTTTATCCATCTACTCAGGAATGAGTCACATACACGTACATCATAATCAGTGTTGTGTTTTATCTAGATAAATTATCTAGATAGGTATATTTTTATCTTTTATCTTATACAGATAAATGGGAAATATGTTATCTAAGCTATTATCTAAGATAAATAATTAAAACATCTAGATAAATTTATCTAGATAAAATTTAATTTTTAAATATTTATATTATAAATTATAATTAATGTTAATTAGGTATTTTATATATTCTGATTACAAAATAGTAAATTTATATTTAAACATTATAATTTATAATTTATAAATATATCTGAATATATTTTTCATTCTTAAATTATTAGATTTTTCATGTTCATATTTTAAATGTTCTTAGTAATAACTAATAAACGTTTCGGGTTAACTACGTGTCTACCCGGTCTACGTATCAGCGTCGTATTCGCCGACTGTCAACAGGATACCCGCATTCTGCAATTAAATGTTGAAACTATCACAAAATAAAATTATTATTGATTAATTTATTAATAATAAGTATGTGTGAGTGTGGTACTGCGGTTCTATATGCGGTTCTATTAATTATGTTCATTAGGTAAAACATAA